>NW_027131752.1:0-12500 GCF_026122565.2 Emydura macquarii macquarii
CGTATCACAGTAGTGTTAGTGTTTGGGTTAGGTTTAGGGAATGGGTTAGGGTTAGGGGAAGGGGGAGTGGGAGGGTTAGGGGGAGGGTCAGCGTTAGGGTTAGGGGGAGGGGAAGTGTTAGGGGGAGGTTAGAGTCAGGGTTAGGGACAGGGTTTAGGTTAGGGGGAGGGCGAGGGGGAGGGTTAGGGGAGGGTTAGGTTAGGGATAGGGGCAGAGTCAGTGTTTAGGATCAGGGTGCGGGTCAAGGTCAGGGAAAGGATTAGGGTAAGGCTTAGGGGGAGGGTTCGGGTTAGGGAGAGGGTCAAGGGGAGGGGCAGGGTTAGGTTTAGGGTGAGGGCTAGGGCTAGGACTAGGGCTAAGGTTAGTGTCAGGGTCAGGGTCAGGGGTTAAGGTTAGCGGGATGCTTTGCAGTTGGAGGTGGATTAGGGTTAGGGATACGCTTTGCGGTTGGCGGTTAGGGTTGGGGCGGGGGAGGGTTGGAGTTGCTGGTGAGGGAGTGTTGGGGTAGGGTTAGGGTTAAGGTTAGATTAGGGTTAGGATTAGAGTAGGGTTTGGGTTAGGTTTAGGGGGAGGGGCAGGGTTAGGGGGAGGGATAGGCTAAGCCTAGGGGTAGGGCTAGGGCTTGGGTTATGGTTAGGGAGACGCTTTGTGGTATGGGTAGTGTTATGGTTTGGTTTGTTGGAGAGTTAGGTTAGGTTAGGGTCAACTTAAGGTCAGGATTGAGGGTGATTCTTTGCAGTTAGTGGAGGTTTTGGATTGGGGGAATGTTAGCGTTAGGGTTAGGGGGAAGGGTTGGGGGAATGGGAGGGGGAGGGCTAGGGGGAGGTTAGAGTCAGGGTTAGGGACAGGGTTTAGGGTTAGGGGGAGGGCGAGGGGAAGGGTTAGGGGAGGGTTAGGTTAGGGATAGGGGCAGAGTCAGTGTTTTACCTGGCCTATTCCCCTTCTCTTATGGCCTGGTCACCTTGCTTTTGGACTATATGTCTTGTTTTTTGTCTATTTGCCTTGTGTTCGCAAATACAAGGCGAATAGACCAAGAAAAAGCGAACAGACCAGAAAATGCAAAAACAAGGCGAATAGACTAGAAAATGCGAAACAAGGGAAATAGATCAGATAACGCGAAAACAGGGCGAATAGACCATAAAATGCGAGAACAAGGTGAATAGACTAAGATCCAGGTGAATAGACAAGAAAACGTGAGAACTACGCAAATAGACAAAAAACAAGGCCTTTAGACCAGAAAACGCGAAAACAAGGGAAATAGCAAAAACCAAAACAAATAGACCAGAAAACGGGAAAACAAGGCAAATGGACCAGAAAATGAGTAAAAAAGACGAATAGAGCAATGAACGCTAAAAGAAGGCGAATATAACAAAAACAATGCAAATAGGCCAAAACACAGCAAATAGAGAAGAAAACGAGAAAACAAGAGGAATAGACTAAGAACAAGGCTAACAGACCAAAAACAAGTGAATAGATGAAAACAAAAAGCAAATAGACCAATAAAGGCGCAAACAAGGAGAATAGGCCAAGAAAAAGGCGAATAGATGAAAAATAAGCAAATACACAAGAAAACGCGAAAACAAGGCGAATGGAAGAAAAACAAGGTAAATAGACAAGAAAAAATTAAAACAAGGCGAATAGACCAAGAACAAGGCGAATAGACCAGATAATGCGAAAAGAAGGGGAATAGACCAATAACACGGGTAATAAAACAGATAACGCGAATACAGGTCGAATAGACCATAAAATGAGAAAACAAGACGAATGGACTAAGATCCAGGCGAATAGAGAAGAAGGACAATAGACCAGAAAGAGGAACTGAGCATGTGCAGTAGCATCTCCTGTCGTCACTGCCCTCACCCTCCCTGACCCAGAGATCAGCTCCGTAGAGAGAAGCCAGCTTTGACGACCAAGGCTGTCCTGCGCATTCGCAAAGGAACTGATCATGCACTGTAGCGTCACTGCCCTAACCCTCCATGACTCGAAGTTCATCTCAATGGAGAACAGACAGCTTTGGCGACCCAGGCCCTACTGCCCATGCGCAGAGGAACTGAGCATGCGCAGTAGCGTCTCCTGAAGCCACTGCCCTCCCCTTGCCTGACACGGAGTTCAGCTCCGTGGATCTCAGACAATTTTGACGACCCAGGTGTACTGCGCATGCGCAGAGGTACTGAACATGCATTGTAGCATCTTCTCAGGTCACTGCCCTTACCTTCCGGGACCCGGAGTTCAGCTCCGTTGAGAGAAGACAGCTTTGGCCTCACTGGCTGTAATGCGCTGTACTGGGGGAGGGTTAGGTTTAGGGGGCAGGGGAGCGTTAGGATTATGATTAGGGGGATGCTTTGTGGTTGGGGAGGGTTAGGATTTAGGGTTACGTTAGGTTAGGGTTTAGAGTCAGGGTTTACGGTTGGGGTTAGGGGGACGCTTTGTGGTTGAGGGACGGTTAGGGTTAGTTGGAGATAAGGGTTAGAGGAGGGGAGGCTTAGGGTTAGTTGGAGATAAGGGTTAGGGGAGGGGAGGCTTAGGGTTAGAGTTAGCAGGATGGGGAGGGTTAGGTTTGGGTTAATGTCACTGTTGAGTTTAGGGTTAGGGTTTAGGGTTTTGCGTTTAGGGTTTAGTTTTAGGGTCAGGGTGAGGGTGAGGATTAGGGTTGGGGGGGTTAGGGTTAGGGGGAGGGGCTGGGTTAGGGTTAGGGCTAGGGGGAGGGGGAGGGCTGCAGGTCTAGGGGGTAGAGCTAAGGCTAGGGCTAGAGTTAGGGGGTAAGGAGGAGGCTTTGCAGTTGATGGAGGGTTAGAGGTTACAGTTAGGATTGGGGGAGGGATAGGTTATAGGGTTAATGTAGGGGGACACTTTGCAGTTTGGGAGGGGTTCGGGTTAGGGTTGGGGAGGGCTAGCGCTTGGTTTAGGGTTAGGGGGACTCTTTGCAGTTGGGAGGGATAGGGTTAGGGGGGGAGGGTTGGGGGGACGGGGAGGGTTAGGGATAGGGTTACAGTTAGGATTGGGGGAGGGATAGGGCTTGGGATAGGGCTAAAGCTAATGCTAGGGTTAGGAGGCTGCTTTGCGGTTTGGGAAAGGTTAGGTTTAGGGGGATGGTTAGGGTTAGGGTTGGGGAGGGCTAGGGCTAGCGCTTGGTTTAGGGTTAGGGGGACTCTTTGCAGTTGAGGGAGGGATAGGGTTAGGGTTTAGGGTTAGGGTTACGATGAGGATGAGGGTGATTTTAGATTTAGGGTTGGGGGACACTTTTCGGTTGGGGGAGGGATTAGGGTTAGGGGGAGGGGAAATGTTGGGGAGGGTCAGGGTTAGGGCTAGGGTTTAAGGATAGGGTTAGGGGGTGGTTTGTGGTTGGGGGAGGGTTAGGTAGAGGGGGAAGGGGAGGGGCAGGGTTAGGTTAGGATTAGGGCTAGGGGGTGATTAGGGTTGGCGGAGGATTAGGGGGTGAGGGGAGGGGAGGAGGTGGAGGGGAGGGCAGGGTTTGTGTAGGGTTAGGGTTACGAGGACGATGAGGATGAGGGTGATTGCTAGGGCTAGAATTAGGTTTAGGGTTGGGGGACACTTTTCGGTTGGGGGAGGGTCAGGGTTTAGGGTTTAGGGTTAGGGAGGGTTTGGGGGTCAAGGGGAGGGGGAGGGTTTAGGATTGTTTAGGGTCAGGGGGAGGATTAGGTTAGGGTTAATTGTTAGGGTTAGGGGGACAGTCTGCAGTTGGGGAGGTTTAGGGTCAGTGTCACGGGTTAGGTTTGGGGGATGCTTTGCGTAAGATGGAGGGAGAGGTGTGAGGGGGCGGATTAGGTGGAGGGGGAGTGGCAGGGTTTGTGTAGGATTAGGGTTAGAGTTACGAGGAGGATGAGGGTGATTGCTAGGGCTAGAATTAGGTTTAGGGTTGGGGGACACTTTTCGGTTGGGGGAGGGTCAGTGTTAGGGTTAGGGGGAGGGGGAGTTGGATGTTTAGGGTCAGGGGGAGGATTAGGGTTAAGGGGAGGGTTAGGGGGAGGGGGAGGGGCTGTGTCAGGGTTAGGGGAAGGGGAGGGCTATGTCTAGGGGTAGGGCTAAGGCTAGGGCTACAGTTAGGGTTTGGAGGATGCTTTGCATTTGATGGAGGGTTAGGGGGAGGAGGAGGGTTAGGGTAAGGGTTATGGGGACACTTTGGAGTTGGGGGACGATTGGGGTTAGGGGGAGGGGAATGGGAGGGTTAGGTGGAGGGGGAGGGAGAAGGTTAGGGTTAGGGGGGACGGGGAGGGTTAGGGGTAGGGTTCCGGTTAGGGTTGGGAGGACTCTTTGCGGTTGAGGGAGGGATAGGGTTTAGAGTTAGGGTTACGTTTAGATTTAGGGTTACGATTAGGGTTAGAGTATGGGGAGGGACTGGGTTAGTGCTAGGGCTAGGGCAAGGGATAGTGTTAGATGGGCGCTTTGTGGTTGGCGGAGGGTTAGGGTTAGGGGGAGGGTTAGTGTTAGGGGATCAGTCTTCAGCTGGTGAGTGTTAGGGTTAGTGGGAGGAGGATGGTTAGGATTAGGGTTAGTATTAGGGATAGAGTTTGGGGCGGGCTAGGGCTAGGGCTAGGGCTAGGGCAAGGAATAGGGTTAGGGGGAGGGGGATTGTTAGAGTTAGTGGGACTGTCTGTAGTTGGGGAGGGTTAGGGCGAGTGTCACGGGTTAGGTTTCGGGTTTGGGGGACGCTTTGAGGATGTGGGAGGGTTGCGGTTAGGGGGTGCTTGTGAGGGGGAGGATTAGGTGGAGGGGTAGAGGTAGGTTTTGGGTTAGGTTTAGGGTTAGGGTTAGGATTAGTGTTATGATTAGGATTAGGGTAGGGTTAGGTTTTAGGGTCAGTGTTAGGGTTAGGGAGACTCTTTGAGGTTGGCGGAGGGTTAGGGTTAGGGGGATGGTGAGTGTTAGGGATAGGGGGAGGGGCAGGTTAGGGTCAGGGATAGGAGAGAGGTAGGGCAAGGGATAGGGCTAAGGCTAGGGTTAGGGGGAGGGGGAGGGTTAGAGGGACAGTCTGCAGGTGGGGAGGGTTAGGGATAGTGGGAGGGGTAGGTTAGGGTAGGGTTAAGGGGAGAAGGAGGGAGAGGGTTAGGCTCAGGGTTTGGGGGATGGGGAGTTGGATGGTTAGGGTCAGGGTGAGGATTAGGGTTAGGGGGAGGGGCTGGGTTAGGGGAAGGGGAGGGCTAGGTCTAGGGGTAGGGCTAAGGCTAGGGCTAGAGTTAGGGTTAGGAGGATGCTTTGCAGTTGATGGAGGGTTAGGGGGAGGAGGAGGGTTAGGGTAAAGGTTATGGGGACGCTTTACAGTTGGGGGACGATTCGGGTCAGGGGGAGGGGAATGGGAGGGTTAGGTGGAGTGGGAGAGGGAGGGGGAAGGTTAGGGTTAGGGGGGACGGGGAGGGTTAGGGGGAGGGTTACGGTTAGGGTTGGGGAAGGGATAGGGCTTGGGATAGGGCTAAAGCTAGTGCTAGGGTTAGTGTTAGGGGGATGCTTTGCGGTTTGGGAAAGGTTAGGTTTAGGGGGATGGTTAGGGTAAGGGTTAGGGGCGGGCTAGGGCTAGTGCTAGGGTTAGGGGGACTCTGCGGTTGAGGGAGGGATACAGTTTGGGTTGGGGGCGAGGAAGGGTTAGGATTACAGTTAGGGTTAGGGTAGGGTTAGGGTCAGGGATTAGGTTGAGGGTTAGGGGGACGCTTGCGAATGGGGGAGGGTTAGGGATAGGGTTAGGGGAGGGCTAGGGCTAGCGTTAGGGTTAGGGGTTAGACTTTAGGGTTAGGGTTACGTTCAGGTTTAGGATTACTATTAGGGTTAGAGTATGGGGTTAGGGTAAGGTAAAGGGGAGAGGGAGGGGGAGGGTTAGGGTCAGGGTTAGGGGGATGGGGAGTTGGATGGTTAGGGTCAGGGTGAGGGTGAGGATTAGGGTTAAGGGGAGGGTTAGGGTTAGGGAGAGGGACAAGGGTTAGGGGGATGCTTTGCTGATGGGGGAGGGTTAGGGGGAGGGTGATGGCTAGGATTAGGTTTAGGGTTACGGTTAGGGGGACACTTTGCGGTTGGGGGAGGGTTAGGGTCGGGATCAGTGTTTAGGGTCAGGGCTAGGGCTAGGGCTAGGGCTAGAGTTAGGCGGGCGCTTTGTGGTTGGCGGATGGTTATGGTTAGGGGGAGGGTTAGTGTTAGGGGACAGTCTGCAGCTGGTGAGGGTTAGGGTTAATGGGAGGAGGAGGGTTAGGTTTGGGTTAGGGTCAGGGTTGGGTTTAGGGTTAGGGTTAGTTGGAGGTAAGGGTTAGGGGAGGGACAGGCTTAGGGTTAGGGTTAGGGGAGAGGTAGGGCAAGGGATAGGGCTATGGCTAGGGCTAGGGGGAGGGTTAGTGAGGCAGTCTGCAGCTGGGGAGGGTTAGGGTTAGTGGGAGGGGTAGGTTAGGGTAGGGTTAAGGGGAGAGGGAGGGAGAGGGTTAGGGTCAGGGTTAGGGGGATGGGGAGTTGGATGGTTAGGGTCAGGGTGAGGGTGAGGATTAGGGTTAAGGGGAGGGTTAGGGTTAGGGAGAGGGGCTGGGTCAGGGTTAGGGGGAGGGGGAGGGCTAGGTCTAGGGGTAGGGCTAAGGCTAGGGCTACAGTTAGGGTTAGGAGGATGCTTTGCAGTTGATGGAGGGTTAGGGGGAGGAGGAGGGTTAGGGTAAGTGTTATGGGGACGCTTTGCAGGGTTCGGGTTAGGGCGAGGGGAATGGGAGTGTTAGGTGGAGGGGGAGGGAGAAGGTTAGGGTTAAGGGGGACGGGGAGGGTTAGGAGTAGGGTTCCGGTTAGGGATGGGTCGACTCTTTGCGGTTGAGGGAGGGATAGGTTTAGGGTTAGGGTTATGTTCAGATTTAGGGTTACGATTAGGGTTAGAGCATGGGGAGGGAGAGGGCTAGGGCTACGGCTAGGGCAAGGGATAGGGTTAGGCGGGCGCTTTGTGGTTGGTAGAGGGTTAGGGTTAGGGGGAGGGTTAGTGTTAGGGGATCAGTCTTCAGCTGGTGGGAGTTAGGATTAGTGGGAGGAGGAGGGTTAGGGTAGGGTTAGAGTACGGTTAGGGTTAAGTTCAGGGTGATGGTTTAGGTTTAGGGTTGGGGGACGCTTTATGGATGGGGGAGGGATAGGGTTAGGGGGTGAGGGTGAGGGGGATGAACTGATCATGCACTGTAGCATCTCCTAACCTCACTGCCCTCATCCTCCCTGACTCGAAGTTCAGCTCCGTGGATAACAGACAATTTTGATGATCCAGGCTTTACTGTGCATGCGCAGAGAGACTGAACATGCATTGTAGCATCTTCTGACGTCACTGCCCTTACCCTCCGGGACCCGAAGTTCAGCTCCGTGGAGAGAAGACAGCTTTGGCCTCACTGGCTGTACTGTGCTGTACTGGGGGAGGGTTAGGTTTAGGGGGAAGGGGGACGCTTTGTGGTTGGGGGATGGTTAGGATTTAGGGTTACGTTAGGTTAGGGTTTAGAGTCAGGGTTTACGGTTGGGGTTAGGGGGATGCTTTGCGGTTGGGGGAGGTTTAGGGTTAAGGTAGGGGGAGGGTTAGGGTTACGGGGAGTGTTAGGATTAGGGCGAGGGTTAGGATTACCGTTAGGGTAGGGTTAGGGTCAGGGATTAGGTTGAGAGTTAGGGGGACACTTTGCGAATGGGGGAGGGTTAGGATTAGTGTCAGGGTCAGGGTTAGGGTTAGGAGGATGCTTTGCGGTTGTGGGAGGGGGAGGGTTAGGGTTAGGGTTAGTGTTAGGGGGAGGTTAGAGTTAGGGGGAGGGGCAGGGTGAGAGGTAGGGTTAGGGGGAGGGCTAGGACTAGGGTTAGGGGGATGCTTTGCTGATGGGGGAGAGTTAGGGGGAGGGTGATGGCTAGGGTTAGGGTTAGGGGGACACTTTGCGGTTGGGGGAGGGTTAGGGTTAGGGTCGGGATCAGTGTTTAGGATTAGGGTGAGGGTTAGTGTTAGGGGGAAAGGGAAGGGGGAGGGTTAATGTTAGGGTTAGTTGGAGGTAAGGGTTAGGGGGAAGGCTAGGGCTAAGGTTAGGGGAACACTTTGAGGTTTGGGGAGGGTTGGGGGAGGGGAGGGTTAGGGTTAGAGTGAGCGGGATGGGCAGGGTTAGGTTTGGATTAGTGTCAGGGGGATGGTTAGGGGTTAGGCTTTAGGGTTAGGGTTACGTTTAGGTTTAGGGTTACGATTAGGGTTAGAGTATGGGGAAGGACAGGGCTAGGGCTAGGGCTAGGGCAAGGATAGGGTTAGGCATGCGCTTTGTGGTTGGTGGAGGGTTAGGGTTAGGGGTGAGGGTGAGGATTAGGTGGAGGGGGAGGGGCAGGGTTTGGGGTAGGGTTAGGGTTAGAGTTAGGAGGAGGAGGAGGGTGAGGGTGATTGTTAGAGCTAGTGTTAGATTTAGGGTTAGGGTTAGGGGGAGGAGAAATGTGAGGGGTAGGTTAGGGTCAGGGGTTAGGGTTAGGGAGAGGGGCAAGGGGTGGGGCTTGATTAGGTTTAGGGTGTGGACTAGGGCTAGGGCTAGGGTTAGGGTCAGTTTCAGGATCAGGGGTTAGGGTTAGTGGTTAGGGTTTACAGTTAAGGTCAGGGTAAGGGTGAGGTTTAGGGTTTGGGTGAGGGTTAGGGTTAGCGGGATGCTTTGCAGTTGGGGGTGGATTGAGGTTAGGGACACGCTTTGCGGTTGAGGGTTGCAGTTGGTTAGAGTTTGGGGAAGGGGAGGGTTGGAGTTGCGGCAGTGGGAGGGTTAGGGCTAGGGTTAGGGTATGATTAGGGTTAGGATTAGAGTAGTGTTAGGGTTTGGGTTAGGTTTAGGGAATGGGTTAGGGTTGGGGGAGTGGGAGGGTTAGGTTTAGGGGGAGGGGGCGGGGTTAGGGTTAAGGGGAGGGGGGATGTTAGGGGTAGGGCTAAGGCTTGGACTCGGGTTAGGGTTAGAAGGGTGCTTTGCAGTTGGTGGAGGGTTACGGTTAGGGTTAGGCCGGGAGGACGGTTAGAGTTAGGGTAACGGGAGGGCTAGGACTAGGGCTTGAGTTAGGGCAAAGGTTAGGGTTAGGGGGACGCTTTGTGGTTGGGGGAGGGTTAGGTTTAGGGTTAGGGGGAGGGGAAGTGTTAGGGTTAGGGGGAGGGCTAGGGCTAGCCCTAGGGTTAGGGTTAGGGTCAGGGTCTGGGTTTAGGGTTAGGGTTAGGGTGAGGGTTAGGGAGACTCTTTGTGGTTGGCGGAGGGTTAGGGTTAGGGCTAGGGGGATGGTGAGGGTTAGGGTTACAGGAAGGGGCAGCTTATGGTTAGGGATGGGGAGAGGTAGGGAAAGGGCTAGGGCTAGTGTTAGGGGGAGGGGGGAGGATTTGGGTGACAGTCTGCAGTTTGGGTGGGTTAGGATTAGTGGGAGAGGGAGGGGGAAGGTTAGGGTCAGGGTTAGGGTGATCGGGAGTTGGATGGTTAGGGTCAGGGTAAGGGTGAGGATTAGGGTTAGGGGGAGGGTTAAGGTTAGGGTGGGGAGGGCTAGGTCTAGGGGTAGGGCTAAGGCTTCGGCTAGAGTTAAAGTTAGGAGGACGCTTTGCAGTTGATGGAGGGTTAGGGGGAGGAGGTGGGTTAGGGTAAGGGTTAGGGGGACGCTTCGCAGTTGTGGGAGGTTTCAGGTTAGGTGGAGGGGGAGGGGGAGGGTTAGGGGGGATGGGGAGGGTTAGGGGTAGGGTTATGGTTAGGGTTGGGGGAGGGATAGGACTTGGGATAGGGCTAAAGCTAGTGCTAGGGTTAGGGCGATGCTTTGCGGTTTGGGAAAGGTTAGGTTTAGGGGGATGGTTAGGGTTAGGGTTAGGGGAGGACTAGGGCTAGCACTAGGGTTAGGGGGACTCTTTGCGGTTGAGGGAGGATAGGGTTAGGGTTAGTGTTATGTTTAGATTTAGGGTTACAATTAGGGTTAGAGTATGGGGAGGGACAGGGCTAGGGCTGAGGGTTAGGGTTAGGGGGAGGGTTAGTGTTAGGGGGACAGTCTTCAGCTGGTGAGTGTTAGGGTTAGTGGGAGGAGGAGGGTTAGGGTACGGTTAGGGTTAGGGTCACGGTTAAGGTTTAGGGTTGGGGGATGCTTTGCGGATGGGGGAGGGTTAGGGGGTGAGGGGGAGGGGGAGGATTAGGTGGAGGGGGAGGGGCAGGGTTTGGGGTAGGGTTAGGGTTAGGAGGAGGATGAGGGTGAGGGTGATTGCTAGAGCTAGGGTTAGATTTAGGGTTAGGGGTAGGGGGAGGAGAAATGTTAGGGGTACCTTAGGGTCAGGGATTAGGGATAGGGTTGAGGGTTAGGGGAAGGGGGAGGGTTATGGTTAGGGTGAGGTGGGGGAGGGTTAGGGTTAGGGGAGGAGCAGGGGAGGGAGAGGGGGAGGGTTAGGGTTAGGGGAAGAGGGAGGGGGTGTTTGGGAGAGGGTCAGGGATTAGGGATAGGATTTAGGGTTTAGGGTTAAGGTCAGTGTGAGGGTTAGCGTTAGGGGAAGGTTAGGGTTGGGGGAGGGGCAGGGTTAGGGTTGGGTGAGGAGGAAGACTAGGGCTAGGGGTAGGGCTAAGGCTAGGGCTAGGGCAGGGTTAGGGGGACACTTTGCAGTTGGGGGAGGGATACGGTTTGGGTTGGGGTTAGTGTCAGGGGTTAGGGTTAGGGTTATGGGGGGAGGAGGGGGAGGGTAAAGGCGGCCAGGCGCGGGGCACCCAGGGTCCTCGGACCTCTCCTGGGGTCGGCGGGTCCGAGGGACCCCCTGGAACTCACCCTCTCTCCGCCAGGACATCCCGGGTGAAGGCACTTTGGATAAAGGGGGTCAGGGTGCAATGCCGCCCTCCTGTGGCGCAAAGGAGGAGATGCGGTCTGTCCACCGGCCCCCTTCAGCAGCCAGGTGCCCCGGACCGCCCGCCCGCCCGCCCCCCATGTGGTCGGCGGGGCCGCGGGAAGGGAGAGGCAGTGTTCTGCACACCCCCCTCGCCGGGAGGCCAGCCCTGGCCAATATAGGCTGCCTCGAGGGGTTCTGAGGGTTTACTGCCGCCGGCTGGGAGGAGGGTGCTCGGAGCGGCCTGGGAAAGTGCCCCTAAGGGCCCTGGGCCCCTCCTGCGGTCGGCGGGGCCGTGGAAGTCCCTGGAGGGGAGCTGCTGGGGGGGGGGGGAGGGGGAGAGCCCTGGGGGAGAGGCTGGGGATGCACACCGGCTCGCAGGCAGGCCAGGCCCGTTCAGAGTAGGGTGCCCCGAGGGGCTCGGAGGCTTTGCTGACGCCCGGCCTCGGGTCCGAGGGGGCTCGGGGTGGCCGGGGACTGTCCCCCCCAAGGGCCCTGGACCCCTCTTGCTGTCGGCGGGGTCGTGGAAATCCCTGTGGGGGGGGGGGTCGTGGGACTGCCCACCCGCTCGCCTCCAGGCCATGGGAGGGCGGCATCCAGCCGGGGCTGCGAGGATGACCGGGACAGCGCATCCAGGAGATGCGGACCCGCTTACCGCCATGCCGAGGCAGGGCGGGATCCAGGAGCTGTGGAGCCTTCCTGCAGGCCAGCAGCTTGGCCGCGGGAGGGGCACAGAGCGCCCCGGGAGAGTAACCTATGAGGAGAGCCACGGTGGGGAGCTGCAGAACCTCCTCCGGCCCGGCTCGCCGGTCCGGCGGTGCCCTCTGACCCTGCGCAGAGAGGGCCCTGCATCGGGTGGGCCGGGTGGCTTTTCACCTCCCGCCGTCCGCGTCAGCATCCCGCCCGAACGGTAGCGTGGGGAGAAGAAAACGGGAGTTTTTTCTCTCTCAGCTGGAGAAAAGATGCCTACAGCACCTGGGATTCCCAGGCGGTCACCCATCCAAGTACTAGCCAGGCCCGGGACGGTTTACCTTCCGAGATCGGACGAGATCGGGGGCGTTCGGTCCGGTATGGCCGTAGGCAACCTCCTGCCTCCCTCCTCGCCCGCTCTCCCTGACCGACTCCCCGTCCTGCGTTCACAGCCCCGCGCTCGAAACGCATTCCCCTCCTCCACGATGCGGTCGCACTCCCAGGAACCCGAGGCCTGGTGCGGTGTGCTTCTCAGGCCACCCCGAAGCCCCTCGCCACATCCCGCGTTCCGGCTCCGGGGGCCGGCCCTGGACAGCAGGACGAGACGAAAGCTTCCCAGGGGCGGGGGAGCCCGCCTCCTTGAAAATTCCACGGGGAGCACTGCCCGAGGGCGGTGCGGTGAGTGGGATGGGCGGTGGGCCCGATCCTTCGCCCTCCCCACGCCTCCACCCCCGGCGGCATCGCGTTCTCCACTGGAAAGGGTCTGACTACCCCCAGGCCCACCTGGAGGAAAAAGGAGGGAAAAAGTCCAAGTCGCCCCGGCCACCAGGTCAACCGGGGTAACAAGCTGAAAAAGTCAAAGTCCCACCAGAGACCAGGTCAACCCCGGTAACCAGCTGAAAAAAAGTTTAAGTCCCCCCGGCCACCAGGTCAACCCCGGTAACCAGCGGCCACCAGGTCAAAAAGTTTAAGTCTCCCCCGGCCACCGGGTCAACCCCGGTAACCAGCTGAAAAAAGTTTAAGTTCCCCCGGCCAC
>NW_027131752.1:25000-28236 GCF_026122565.2 Emydura macquarii macquarii
AGAATAGTAATTAAAAGAACAGACACCCAATCTTGTGGTACCATGCACCCCCACAAAATCAGAACACATCATAGTTCTGTCAGAAGAATCAACATATAAGGACACTGTTTAAATTTTGTTTAGCAGTATTTTCATGGATGATGTTGCAAGATGCTGTACTTCTGAACTAGCAACATGGGGAGTGAAGGTAGATAATTCTCAGGAACTGGAGTTACATTATCAATGACTCGTCAATCTTGTCATAGCTGATGTCTGATAGAATTGAGCCAGATTCATCGACTGTTGAAAGTCTAAGAAGTAAAATAAAAAACCTATTAGTTTGTGAATTTCACTTCCAGCTCCTCCCTTCCACAAAAAGCTTCTACCTCTTCGGATTGCAAAGAAAAGATCCTTCAGAAATCAATATACAAGCTCTCTCATTGACTGGAGCCCAGACAAACGACATAGCACAGACAAGAAGAATGCCCTTCCGCTTTTTCAGTATTGTGGTATTAAATTCAAAATGTAGCTGCGACTATTCAACTATCAACACAGTTAAGACTGGGGAAAATCCAGAGAAGAGAAACAAAAGTGATAAAAGGTTTAGACAACCTGACCAATGGGGAAATATTAAAAAAACTGGGTATGTTTACTCTTGAGAAAAGATGACACCCGGGGAGGGGGGGGGGGGGGAAGAGAGAGAGCAAGGATTACAGTCTTCAGATATGTTAAGGGCAGTTTTAAAGAAGACTGATCAATTGTTCTTCATGTCCACTGAAGGTAAAACAAGTAATAATGGTCTTAATCTCCAGCCACGGAAATTTAGATTAGACATTAGGAAAAACTTTCTAATCATAAGGATAGATAAGCTCTGGAACTGGCTTTCAAAGGGAGATTGTTGAATCCCTATCATTGGAGATTTTTAAGAACAAGTTAGACAAACACCTGTATGGGGTAGTTTGTGTGTGCTTCATCCTGCCTTAGCATCAAAGCTTGACTAGATGACCCCAAGGTCCTTTCCAGCCCTATGTTTCTGTGATTGTAAGACAAGAAATTAGGAACAGACATTAGATGAGATCAGAGGTCTGTCTAATTTAGATCCACTGACACTGATTAGTGTCAGCTGCTTCAGAGGAAGAAGCAAGAAACCCCCAGTGGACAGTTATGGAATATCTTGTCTCAGAAAGGAAGAATTTTCCTAATCTGCATTAGTTTATTGTTGACTTAGTCCTGAAGCATGAAGGTTTACATTCATAAGATATACTAATATAACTGTTTTTATTCCCTATATAGAGTGCTTTTTTTTTGGCCAGGGTGATATTTTGTGGCAATTAATCCCACAGGTTAATTTGTGGTGCGTTAAGAAGTTTCCTGAAGTCAGTTTTAAGTCTGCTGGCTTTCAGTTTCATGGAATGCAAATTGTATTGTGAGAAAGGATACAAACAAATATCCAATTTAGATTCTTTAGAGCACTACTTGGTACCTACTGTCCCTTCTCTAAGTAATTACATGGTTTTGACATTCTATTATAAAAATCATTTTAGTTCCTCTCTGAACAGTTTCAGCTATATCTTTGAAACTGAATACAGTAATCCAGATGAGATCATGCCATTGATTCATATAAGGGCACAAATATTTTCAGTCCCATTCCTTATATTCCCTAACATTGTTTACTTTTTGGACAGCCAATACACATTTTCATTTAGTTATACACAACAAATCCAAATCCTCTCCTCCCACCCTCCCCTCAAGTCTGTATTCACCTCAAATAATCCTTGGTAAACAAAGATAAATTCAGTAGCTCTCTGGAGCCAGAGCGGTGGCTGAGAGAAGTATTTCTGAACTGCTGCTTCACTTTTACGTTCACTATTGGTGTAAAGGCTTAGCTATTGACATGTACTTTAGCACATTTACATAAAACAAAAATCTTTTATAAGTAAGTAGTGGGATTATAGCAGGAGTGGAAGCACAGGGAAAAAAATTAAAGTGTTTTCAACAAAGCTGCCTTGTCCTATGTTTTTATGTTCCTCAACCCACCCACAAAGTTCTGGTGGCAACACTAGTGTCCTAGAACACTGGTCCTTAGCCCTAAGACAATATGATTTCGGGTACCAAAAATAGATTTTCTACAAAACCTAAGTTGTTGGTTTTTTTGGTGAAAATCTATTTCTAGCCCTCTGATTGCCCAAAAAAATCCAAATGCAATCACGTGGGGTAATTAGGGTTAGTGAGAAATATGCAATTCTTAAAGCTTTCAATAAGAACAGTTAAAGCTTTAAATTTTTCAAATCTTAAAAAAATGTATGTTATGCATTAGATCAATTTGAGGAAGGAGGTCATGAGAAAGATTCTGGAATACAGGATCACAGGAGAAAAAACGCTGGAAGCGTTGGAGTATTGAAAAGGAAAAATCTAAAACCTCTATCACAGCCTAAGATTACTGTAAATCTAGGGACCAGATATCCAAGAGTGTAAGTATTTGTGCTAATCAATTGTTTCACTTATGGCCAGATTGCTACCTTTTATTCCCAGAACCCCCAGTAGAAGGTTGAGGCTTGTTAAGGAAGGCCAGGGCAGATTTCTGTTCTTCACTTAGCTGAATACTGCCAGATGCATCACACAACAGTAGCTCTCGAATCAGCTGGATCTGCCGCACCTATAAAGCGGAAAACATCAGTAGTAGTTAGGGGAGAAAGCTTCACTTCAGATTTATGGGAGACAGGCAGACCATAAGACATTGAATACAGTTTATGCAGGTAGGCTTTGAGGAAGTTTGTTACTCCAACAGCATATTAAAACCCATAAATGAGAAAATGGTGTCCCAGCTTCCAACAGTAACCAACTCAATTTAAAGTAGAAGCAGTAATATTCTTCAGAATTAAACCACTATTCAGATGAAGCCTATATGATGAACCAAAATAGGTTTCTTGGAATAGAGAACGATTTATTGGCGTCTTGTTAGGTGCCAGTTATTGTCTCCCATAAATCCAAGTAGCTCAGACCTTTTTAGACTGTTGAGAAGTACACGAAAGGATCACATACAGCTGAACAATTCCAGTCTGCTGAGGAAGCCAATATGGAATCTTCCAAACAATACCGTAGGATGAATTAAATGCCAAACTAGAGTCTTGTCAATATGCTTCAATCCCTACCTGCATGGTTATAAATAGCTGTAGTTACTAAACCTTAAAGAGCTGGAGAACCACTGCAGCAAAAGGCCTCACAGAAAGTCACAAGATTCCTAATGAAACTTCTGG
>NW_027131753.1:0-2816 GCF_026122565.2 Emydura macquarii macquarii
AGGGGGAAGGGAGGAGAGAGGATCGTATCCCCTCGGTGTATGAGCTGCCTGCTTGGACTGTATCCCGAGGCCATGACTGAAGCGGCCTAAGCATCAGGCTAGCTATCCTCACCCCATAGGTGCAGGCCAACTGTGCCCTATCTGCTGTCTTCAACCTTTGGTTGTTGTCGTAGGGCGTTTGTGCATGTGGCCCATCCTGAGGAAGTCTGTCCCACAGCAGGGCTGGGGCAAGAAGATCTGCTCTGGGAAGCAACCGGTCACGCTGATGCCTTCCATAGGCTGCACCTGGTTAACATGAGCTTTGTGTGTTTACCAGCAGGACCCCACCAGTCGCGAGAGACGCCTGACCGGATCACCCTGCGCGTAGCTATCTCTGCCAGGCTTTCAATAAACACCATCGGCCAAGTAACAGATCGTGGGGTAAGCCGTAAAGCGTTAGAGGGGGTCACCCCTACAAAGTGGAGGAACCTTGAGGATGTGCATCCCTGACATCCAGGGCGGCATTGATGGGCTGCTGGACCTTTTCGGGGTAGCCTGGAATTGCAGCCACTAACCTCTGGGCATGCCGATGGTGGAGGGGATGACTCTGCCCACCGAACAGGCAGCAACTGAGGGTGGCAGGAGTGCTGCTCTAGCTCTTGCGGTACCCTGCTCTGCAATGGCTACAGTCTCAGTGTCTGCTGCCAGGCTGAGTCATTGTCCGAGGGCACATGGTGGCCTTTTCCTTGACTTGAGGCACTGACTGCATCCCTGAGGGGTTGACGGACCGTGGTCCCATCCCTCCTCAGGAAACCCTTTAGGCCCCCATATAGCCGTTGGGGTGGCCATTGCCTTTGAGGCCATCTGCCTGGGGTTCTGGCACCTTCATTGATGGTTGTTCCCCCAGGTACTGCATCCCCAAAGCGACACTGAGGCACCGTTGATTGACCCCTGCTGGGGCTGCCCAAACCCTCTTACTGTGCGGTACCGTCGCTTCAGAGAGCGACCCCTTGGTGATGACCACCTCGACTACCAGGTTCATCGTGGGTCCCGCAGCCGGAGCAGGCTGACTGACAACGCTGTAGGGAGCTGGGGTGACCTGAGCATCTTCCCTGCACCGAGGGCTTTTGCACTCTGCATGCGTCTCGGCGATGAATCAAGCTCCAGTGACCAGCTCTGCCCGGCCTCGGTGCAGGGCGAACTCCTCGGTGCCGAGTCTGTCTCTGGCCACCAAGTTTGGTGGAGCCTCGGTATGGGGGCGAAATCTCGATGCCGAGGCTGTCTGCAGCATCCGGGCTTGCCTCGGTGCAGGGTGAACTCCTCGGTGTTGAGTCCATCTCCGGCATCCGGGGTTCATCGTTGCCTCGGTGCAGGGTGAACTCCTTGGTGCCGAGCTTTTCTCCGGCTACCGGGTTCTGCACCACCTGGCGAACTCCTCGGTGCTGAGTCCGACTCTGGCATCCAGGTTCTGCACCGCCTGGCTCCTTGGTACCGAGACTGTCTCCAGTGACCAGGATCAGCGCCACATACTTGCTGGCAAACTCTTCGTTGCCAGAGTGGTGGGATGGACCTCACCCGGTTCTGGGGGGTCGAGACCAGCGTCGGGTGGGCAACTTCACTCTCTGCCTCGATGCAGGTTGGTCCGGCGACTGTGACCTGGGATGACTTCTAGGGGAGTGCTCCTGCTCTAAACTGGTCTTCAGGGGATCTTCCTCCCCGTACTGGGGATCTCCTGAGCCATTCAGTGGGTCCCAACACGGGCTTCCCCTTAACGCCAGCCCCTTCTCTCTCTCGTGGAGGAATGGGCGGTGGTGGTGTATGCAAGGCCAACAAGGCTCTTGCCGCCCATCGGCCACCGAAGTCGACGGTGCCGCAAGGTGCCGAGGGGCTCCCCCACTCCTCGAGTCAGGGGAGGCTCCCTGGCTGGAGACATTGGCTCTGGCAGCGGGTCTCCGTGATCCAACCTCGGTGGAGAATGGTGCTTCACCCCGCCTGCTGCAACAATGCGGAGGAGTCTGAGTGCTTCCATCTCCGTGGTGCCGAGTTGGGTCAGTGCCGATGGCGGCGCTCTGGATACTGCAGTGAAGCGGTTGGCTCGGAGCTGGCTCGGGGCTCTGTGAGCTGGGCTTTCAGGCAGATTTTCCAGCGGTCTGAAAGCCTTACGATCCATTCTCTTGCTTATGAAGAGCTTCCCCCCACGCTTCAGGCAGTGGGGGTCAGTTAGCGGGAAAGCCGGAGCCGGAGCGCACGGCTTGAAGCCCTGACACCAGAGCATACTTGCTTCCGGTAAAAAACTAAGCTAGACTATCTTCAAGTGTCTAACTACCACTACAGCAGTTACTAATCTAATGAACTAATTAACACAAAAAAACTAGTTTAACATTTAAACACGTGGAATAAAGTGCTTACAATGGAAGCGCAGGCAGTTCCAATAACCGCCACGGGCGGAAAGAAGGGCAGTGCCTCATATACCGCAGCATTCGCGCAGGACTCCAGGAGGCACCAGAGCCGGCCCTACGGGATCTGCTAAGGGGAAAAAAGTTCTGGTAGCCATGCACGGAGGCATGCACACACCTATAGTGGAAGAATCCCATGCACAGCTATAGACTGGGGACCGACGAGCTGGGCAGCAGCTCTGCAGAAAAGGACCTGGGGGTAACAGTGGATAAAAAGCTGGATATGAGTCAGCAGTGTGCCCTGGTTGTCAAGAAGGCTAATAGCATATTGGGCTGCATCAGGAGGAGCATTGCCAGCAGGTCAAGGGAAGTGATTATTCCCCTCTATTCGGCATTGGTGAGCCCGCATTTAGAATATTGTGTCCAGTTTTGAGCCCCCCA
>NW_027131754.1:0-28097 GCF_026122565.2 Emydura macquarii macquarii
CTGCAAATCCAATTGAGCTTTGGCCTTTCTGATTTCATTCCTGCATATTCGAGCAGTATTTATATAATCCTCCCTAGTCATCTGACCAAGCTTCCACTTCTTGTAAGCTTCTTTTTTGCGTTTAAGTTCGCCAAGGAAGTGTTACTGAAATACATTGTGAGGTTGGGAACACGAACAACTGGCCTTTCAGTTACAACGGAGTAGACATCAATAGCCAGATGGTATTAATGGCTCATGAATGCCCATCAAGAAAAGAATCCACTATCCTAGAGACTTTTCGGAGGAGGCATTTCGGCCAGGGGCCGGGTGGGCTAACCCACATCACAGAAAAGGTCTTTCCATCAAGCTGGAAGAAAATATGAAAGAGAGACAGTGCCATCATCACCCCAACTCAACACCTGGAGCAACGGGCAGAGGACAAGACTTTGAACTGGGGAAGTGTGGTCGCAGGTTGGAAAAGGAGTCCAGCCTCTCTACTGAGTAACCTGTTTGTACCAGCTGTCAGGGTGAGACACTGCTTGATTCAATTCCTGTGTAGTTTGCAGAACTTAGACCGTGAATTTATTTTTATTTCTTAAGTAACCAACTTTGACCTTTGTGCTGGCTACTCATAATTACTTGAAATCTATCTCTCTGCAGTTAATAAACCTGTTATATATTGTACCTAACACAGTGTGTTTTGGCTTAAGTGCTTGGGAAATCTCAGCTCTGTTTACAAAGGCTATTGTGTGTCCACTCCACATCGAGGGAGAGGCGGACTGAACAATTAATTGACACTGGCCAGGCTTCTGACAAGTACAAGACAGTACAGCACTGGGGTGCCAGGCTGGGGGACTGGGGGAGACCCCTACCTATGGTTCACGAGTGCATGGAAGAGCATTCATGAACCAAATACAGGAGCCCCTTCCCTGCCCAACCCTCTGCTGCCCCAGTGCCCATTATACAATATAGCCGCCCTTTCCCCATCCCCCATCCTCTGCTGCATTTATGGGTTTTTTTTCATTGCATTATGGAAATTCAGGGTGAGATTTTCCACTGCACCAAAAGGAGTTAGGAGCAGACTCTCACTAAGATAAGCCTCTCTTAAACCCAGACAAGAATGTCTATATATGGTTTTGCACTGGCTCAGCTGAAAAGGTTTTAAACTACTTTAAATTGAAACCAATGCAACTCTGAATATGGCAAGGTTTGTGGGAAGGTGTTGGCCCTGATGGAATAATATCTAACCACAATCTCACAACAAGGCAAGCAGTGATTAACTTAAAGGGGGTTGGATTAGATACCGCCTGAGGTCCCTTCCAACCATAATCTTCTATTATTCTATGATCTTCTAAAGGGAGGAGAGTTCATAGATTCGTAGATTCCGAGGACAGACTCAACCAGTGTGATCAACTCGTCTGATCTCCCATATAATACACACCAGAGAACTTCCTCACGGGAGTCCTAGAGCAGATCTTTTCTAAAAAAAAACATCCAAACTTGATTTTGAAATTGTCAGTGATGGAAAATCCACCATGACCTTTGGTATATTGTTCCACTGGTTAATTACCTCTCTGCCCCTACTCCAGATTCCCATGTTTATGCATCCCTGGGTCCCTTTAGCCCTTTTGCCTATAACATTGCACTGGGAGCTCATGTTCAGCTAATTATCCCCTGCCCCAGCCACATTTTTTTGAGAAACAACGGTTCCCAGGACAGATCCCCATCTCCCAATGGCCTACATTCCTTGTTCTGAGACGTATGCATTTACATTTAGCCATATTAAAACCCCAGAGTTCTTCCAAATTTGTTCCTCGGTTTCTTGGAAGATATTTGCATCCAATTTGAAAGCTAACAGGTTGAGAGCAATTGTCACCGGCTGGGGTTTCCAGTGGAGACCAAGGGATTTGAGTGCCCAAATCCCACTGAAATTCATTTGCCTGTGATCTCTCTTTTCAATCATCTCTGTGCTGTCTGTTCTGTATTATATATCTGCTGACGGTTCACATCAGCCACATTTTGCTTTGTGTGTTTGGTGGTAGGGGTTGGGTTTTCTGGTCCTGTAACAGATGCGAAGAGTCCATCCTGTTTCACCTCTTGTGAGCAACATGGGGCTGAAAAGCAAGTGGAAACAGAACTTATGACCAAGGTAAATGCTTCTTTATAAGCACTGAGGATGTTACTTTATTTCATCAGCACAGATAATTAGATAGGACCTTAAAGGGCCAGTGTCCAGAGTTTTCAAAGGTATTTCAACACCTAAAAATGCAACTACTTGCTCAGTGGACCTTTCAAAAGCAATTGTTCTCAATAAGGAAGATTAGCCCGGAGCTTATCACACTGGTTAGTGTTATGAGTGACCCGGGCTTTCAATTCCCTGTTTTGCTACAGATTTCTTGCTTAAGCTACTAAGGACCCGATACACAAAGATTTAATTTACCTTGAAATCAGTGAGAGTTAGACACTTAGCCTGCTTACATGCTCCTGAAAATCACACTAGGTGGCTAGCTGCATTTTTAGGCTCCTAAATACCTTTGTAAATCTAGCCTTTATTTCTCCAGATGTAAATACAGAATTCTTCCCCACTGTGCAAGGGTGTCCTGAGGATCTATGCATTAAAGAATCTGAGGTTTTCAAATGCTAGATGTTATGGGGATCAGATAAGTATCTAAGACAGATAAACAGCTTTGAAAAACTAGGTCCATGTTCTGATTTCAGTAGTCCTCCGTTAACTCTGAGGACGTACTCCAGATTCACACCGGAGTAACTGAGATCAAAACCTTGTTTTCTAGGGTCAGAGATAATGCCCCGACTCCTGCAGTCTTTTCTCAGGCAAATCTCTCACTGGCATCAGAAGGGTTTTGCCTAAGTGCTAGTGAAAACTGACCCTGCATTCCTTATTCATGTGCATATAGAACATGGAAGAGAATCCAGTATTTCAAGTGGGACTTCTTGTGGAGTAAGGTATTAGTTATCAAGAGTAAAACCAGGTCTATCACAGACTTTCTACCAGTATAACTCTTTAGTTAGGGCAGTGTTTTTTCATCACTATAGTTGTGCAGGAACAAGCCTTAGTGTGGATGTACTTATTACTGGTATAGTTTATTCCTAGAACTGGTTCGAACAGTATGATGTTTTGCCAAAACGTGAACCTCTCATCTGGAAGATTTTTGGGTGCAGGGTACAAAGAAAGAGAGATTTAGTAGTTGTGTGGTTAGGATAGTGGCTGAGGAGATGCAGGAATAAATATAAGTAGACCATCCTGTACACCTCTTTGAGTAACTGGTTCTGAAAACCTCCAATGACGAGGATTAGTTTCCCTAGAACACCTGTTCTAGGGTTTTTTAGTTTTAGAAAGTATTTTCTAATATCTAATCTACATCTCCATTTTGCAGCATAAGCTGATTTCCTCTTGTCCTACCATTACTGGGCATGGAGAACAAATAATCACTGTGGTCTTTGTAACAGTCCATCGCTGCAATGATATGAAGCACCTTTATATTGATATAACTGTGTCCACACAAGCAAGAATCCTGACCTGGTACAATGGGACAGGGTTGATATTTTTCCATCAAATCAGTATGTTTTTCTATGGAAAATGGTTTTTCAATTAAATGGAATTGTTGGCATCAAAAAAACAGAAACTCGATTTTTTTTGTTTTTTTTGTTTCTGGCAAGCCAAAAAGTTTTCAGTAACAAATTCCAGAAAAAACTAAAAACATTCATTTCTGGCAAAACTGTTGCAGGGGAAAAAAAGTCACAATTCACCTCCAAAGTCAAATCCCTGCTGATTATTTTACACGAATTAGGGCTGTAGCAGTTTGCAGTTAGTAAGGACTTTCCTTGACTCTGATTCTTACTTGCAGTGTGCTAAAGGGGCCAGATAAAATGTAAAGTGTGACGTAAGCATGACTGATTACATTAGTGATTATTAATTGCTAAGCACTGTTATGTAACTGTTATTCTTAGTAATTATTGTTAATGATATTGAGCCATTTAAATCTAATTTTTACAGGGAAGATTTATTTTCTAAGATGCTGTGATACGACCCGTGCCCAGGGTAGCCAGCTGATAATGCCAAGGTCAGGGCAGGCTGCAAAAGGAGAGCAGATTCTCCCCACGCTGGTGGGTGACACTGAAGCCCGGCTTCCCAACCAGCCACGAACTGCTTCTGATTACCCCACACTGGATATCAAGAAGCCAGTCCACAAATGCCCACCGCCCCCTTTACTGCATTTCAGCTCCAGGCTCCCAAATCGGCACCAGGTCCAGCAAAGAGACCAGTTACTAGAACTCTCTGCTCTTTGCTCAAAAGGTTCCCTCTGACCCCAAAGGGCCAGCCACAGCACCAGACCAATATAAGTTTGGATCTTACCTAAAATACCACGCTGGCAGCCAATCCTTTAGTATCTAAACTAAAGGTTTATTGTAAAAAGAAAGAAACCATGAAAGAAATGTTAAAGGGTTAAAGTAAATCACAGATATACAAATGATTAAAAGTCCATATACTTCAGGTTTCTGGAAGAAATGTTGATTTGCAGGCTTGTGTAGTTTTCTCTGGGTCACATCCCGTACCTGGATGGGTCTAAGTCCTTCGGTTCAGTTGCAAGATGAATGGATCCAGAGGTAGGTGTGTGTCTGCAGCTGGACAGGAGCAAAGACAAAATGGTTTCTCTGGCTTGATCTTATAAACCCCCTCCTCCGGCCATGCGGCCTGTGGACAGTCACAAGTCCCAAAATGGAGTCCATAGTCACATGGGCCAATCCTGGTGACCCCTCTGGTGTGCCTGGGGTCCATAGTCACATGGGACAGTCCTGATGCTTCATCAGGTAGGCTGCCTGCAATGGAGTCCAGAGTCACGTAAGCAGATTCTGGTGACTCAGTGGTGATGCTGGCTTCTCCCTCAGGGCCCCTTGCACCTGGGAATGCCTTAATGGGCCATGATGCAGGCCATTGTTCTGCAGCCTTCCTATCTGGGGTGCTGCCCAGGCAGAACAATTTGAAATACAGATATCTCAAATACATCTATAACTTCCATTTCACATATTACACATGAACATAAGTATTATTATCTTACTTAGCACATTATAACCTTCCTAACAGTACCTGACATGGCATATCCCACATGGATGATTATGATTCTGCCATACTGATGTCACCCAATATACTAAATGCCCTCCCACTCAAGCCAGCCCGCATGACACCCCCAACGCGAGACTGGTGTAGAAAGGAGTAATTGGAGCTCCTGAATACACCTCAGGGGCCCCCCCTATCCAGATAGCATGACAGATGGAAATGTAGACTGGACTTTTCAAAAGCAGGAAAGGGCATTTTTTTAACAGAAAGCTGAAAATTTTCACTGAAAACACGTTTTTAGAACCAACATATTTTCAAGAAAAATAGTTTATGGAAAGTGAATTTTTTCAGCTTTTTTTTTTTTTTTTAAACAAGAGGGAAGAAAGGGAATTCTTTCACAGGAAATTTCAACAAGAATGAAAATTTCCCAACATTCCCAGAAAGATATAGCTGACCTTTTTTAATAGCTCTCCTCAGCACAGGATCTCTGTTCACAACAACCCTACACCGTTGCTTAAGGAATAACAAGAGCGGTGCTAGCAAGGGAATTTGCACAGCTGCATGCACGATGGGACAGCACCATTATCTGAATCCTACTAAAGGGAAACTGAGCACGGATAGGGGAAGTGACTTGTGCAAAGTCACGCAGCAGGTTGGTGTGGGAGACAAGAATAGGACATAAGGGTCCTGACTTCTTGCTTTCTTCAATAACAAGAGATCAGCTTTTCAAAAAAGCTTAAGTGACTTAGGAGCAAAATCCCTTTGAAAGTCAGTGGGATTTGCGCGCCTCGCTGCCAAGTACTGCTGGAAGTTGTTTCGTAGCCGTCACCAACAGGCGCATTTCCTCCTGCAGCTCTGCACCCAGCAGCAGCCCATGGAGGGAGTCTCAGTGCCTGAGTCACCCGCCTCCCTCGTTAGGCTTCTGAGCCAAAGATCCAGTTTGAGCCGCAACACCCACATGGCTGTTTTTAGCCAGGAGCCACAGGAGCCCATGTCTGTTGGCCCAGGCTCTGATACTTGCTGTCACTGCAGTGTAGACGTATTCTCTGTGAGCTGTCCCCAGGGCCACCGAGCGTGAAAGCACCTCCTAGTAACCCCAGGGAGAAAAGTTGATGAGAGGTTGAAGGTTGGCTTGTGAGCTGCTCCGGAGATAACTCCATAAACTTCCTCAAGGGCTGCAAGTAGCAGCACTATTTACATTCAAAGTGGAAGATATATTGAGGGGAAAATCCCAAGGAAAATACTGACTTCCACTGTAGATTAAAAAACCCAAACAAAGAGGGATTTCAAATTCCATCACATCCCAGCCTGCAATCTCCTTCCATATGATGGTGCAGGGTCTGGGCATTCAATAATATTTCTGTAAGAATGTAAGAATGGCCATGCTGAGTCAGACCAATGGTCCATCTAGCCCAGTATCCTGTCTTCCGACAGTGGCAAGTGCCAGGTGCTAGCTAGCTATCATGTTTGTATATTTCCTGACGTTTAAGGCTAGAAGGTATCATTAGATTTTCTTGTCTGACCTCCCGTATATCACAGACCCTTAAATCCCACCCAGTTATACCCCTGTATTGAGCCCAATAACCTGTGTGTGGTTAGAACAGTGCTTAATTTGTAATGAAAGAGGTGCAATTTTTTTTATTTTCACAACTGACGAGTCAAGGCCAGAGGTGCCAGGGCACAAATTAAGCACTGGGCTAAAGACTATCTTCCAGAAAGGCATCCAGTTTGGAGACCCCACCACTTTCTCTAGTAGTTTGTTATAATGGATACTCGTCCTTACATCTGTCCACAATCCTTCCTTGTACAAGGAGCAGAACATTCTGAACTCACATTGAAATTCAGTGGTATTTAGACATCTCACTTCCGTAGACTCTTTTGAAAATATGAGCTTTCATAAATAGAAGGACGTGTTCCCAGCCCAGGACAGCTGTCAAGATTATTGTATACAAACAGGCATTGGAATGTGAAATTATATTATTTTGCTCTTCACTTATACAAACCTATACTAGTGTATAAAATTAGGGAGGAACGGTGGTGTGTTGAATTTTACAACCAGCTCAGGGATGCTATTGTATAAATTCTACACTCTAACGAGGGTCATAGAATCATAGAATCATAGAATATTAGAGTTGGAAGGGACCTCAGGAGGTCATCTAGTCCAACCCCCTGCTCAAAGCAGGACTAACCTCAGCTATATCATCCCAACCAGGGCTTTGTCAAGCCTCAGCTTAAAAACCTGTAAGGATGGAGATTCCACCACCTCCCTAGGTAACCCATTCCAATGCTTCACCACCCTCCTAGTAAAAAACTTTTTCCTAATGTCCAACCTAGACCTCCCGCCCTGCAACTTGAGACCGTTGCTCCTTGTTCTGTCATCTGCTACCACCGAGAACAGCCTAGCTCCATCCTCCCTGGAACCCCCTTTCAGGTAGTTAAAAGCCGCTATCAAATCCCCCTCACTCTTCTCTTTTGCAGACTAAACAAGCCCAGTTCCCTCAGCCTCTCCTCATAAGTCCTGTGCTCCAGCTCCCTAATCATTTTGGTTGCCCTCCGCTGCACTCTCTCCAAATTGTCCACATCTTTTTTGTAGTGGGGGGCCCAAAACTGGACACAGTATTCTAAATGCGGCCTCACCAATGCCGAATAGAGAGGAATAATCACTTCCCGTGACCTGCTGGCAATGCCCCTCCTAATGCAGCCCAATATTCCATTAGCCTTCTTGACAACCAGGGCACACTGCTGACTCATATCCAGCTTATATCCACCGTTACCCCCAGGCCCTTTTCTGCAGAGCTGCTGCCCAGCTCGTCGGTCCCCAGTCTATAGCTGTGCATGGGATTCTTCCTTCCTAAGTGGAGGACTCTGCACTTTTCTTTGTTGAACCTCATTAGATTTCTTTTGGCCCAATCCTCCAGTTTGTTTAGGTCACTCTGTATCCTATCCCTACCCTCCAGGGTATCTACCACTCCCCCCAGCTTAGTGTCGTCCGCAAACTTGCTGAGGGTGCAATCTACCCCATCCTCCAGATCATTAATAAAGATGTTGAACAAAACCGGCCCCAGGACAGACCCCTGGGGAACTCCACTTGTGACCGGTTGCCAGCTAGACATGGAGCCATTGATCACTACTCGTTGAGCCCTATGCTCTAGCCAGTTCTCTATCCATTTTATAGTCCATTCATCCAACCCATACTTCTTTAACTTGCTGACAAGAATACTGTGAGAGACAGTATCAAAAGCTTTGCTAAAGTCAAGGTATATCACATCCACCGCCTTCCCTACATCCACAGAGCCAGTCACCTCATCATAGAAAGCAATCAGGTTGGTCAGGCATGACTTTCCCTTGGTGAATCCGTGTTGACTGTTCCTGATCACCTTCCTCTCCTCCAAGTGCCTTAAAATGGATTCAACAATGGGTCAACAAATCATTTAATACACTGGCTTCTGATTTTAGTTCTGCAGGGAAATAGATGATGCAGTGAACTAATGCCTTCTGATTGCATTTACTGGGCAACATCTGGACAGAAGTGACACCCCTGAAATTTCCAGGAAGGAGCTTCCACTTGCAGAAATCAAGCACCCACACGAACTGATTGGGTCAGCCTTGTGGGATCACAATTATCAGGATGGCAGACGCAAGGAACCAAACCCGCATTCCTGAGTTTGTTCTGCTGGGTTTCTCCAATCATCCTCAGGTGCAGCTGATATTATTTGTTGCCTTTGCATCTGCCTATGCCGTAGCCCTGATGGGGAACATCTCCATCATCACGGTCATCTGTTCCCAGCCTGGACTCCACACCCCCATGTACTTCTTCCTGGTCAACCTCTCCTTGCTGGACATCGGCTGCGTGACCTCAACTGTGCCGCAAATGCTGAAGAACCTCCTGGCCCAGAAGAAGGCCATCTCCTTCCAAGGCTGCCTGGCACAAATGTATTTCTTCAGTGCTTTCCTGTTGACGGAGCTGCTGGTGCTGACTGCCATGGCTTTTGACCGCTACATGGCCATTTGCCACCCTTTGCACTATTCCCTTATTATGAGCCAGAGAACCTGCTGCCGCCTGGCGGTAGGAATATGGGTGTCAGGCTTCCTGGTCTCTCTGCCGCATACTCTCTCCTTGCTCCGATTGTCCTTCTGTGGGCCCAACATTATCAACCACTTCTTCTGCGAGCTACCCCCACTGCTTCAGCTGTCCTGCATGGATACAAGCTACAACCAGACTTTGGCCCTGGTGACGGACGTGTTCCTGGGCATAGGCTGCTTCCTCTTCACACTCCTCTCCTACATCTACATCATTTCCTCCATCCTGAAAATCCACTCCGCCCAAGGGAAACGCAAGGTCTTCTCCACTTGCTCCTCCCACGTGATGGTGGTGACACTTTTTTTTAGCACCGTGATCTATACCTACATCCAGCCCCCCTCCGTTTACCAGAACAGGGACAAAGCCATGGCTATTCTGTACTCTGTAGTCACGCCCCTCGTCAACCCTCTCATCTACAGCCTGCGCAACAAAGAGGTGAAGGAAGCCTTTAAGAAGCTCATTGGTGGAAACAGAGGCTGAGATTTTTCACAGCACCAAGAGCGGCATTTCCAAAAGATGGGAAACCTGGCCCTGCCCCTTTAGGAAATGTAAGAGAGTGTGGGGAAAGCTTGGCTCATTGGTGAGACTGATGGTTTGGTTCACTATAGAGGAGGGTTCAGTTCCTGAAGCCCCCCCAGATTTGATGTGTGACCTAGTGGGATTTTCAGAAGTGCTTTGATGTCAATGTCAAGGGACCAGATTTTAAAAGATGCACCTAGGGCCAGATTTTTAATGGCACTTAATCACCCTTGTTAAAAACTATGGTGTCCATCACCTGATATATGTGAATATCTACAGCAACAGTTTGAAAGATCTAACAGATCTCTTCCAATGCCTGATAACCTCTCTTGTGTGCAGACCTTTCTGATAATATTCAGTCCATGCATATAACCACCACAAGTGCTTCCTTCCAAGAGCCACTTTCATAGACATAAATAACCAAATGCAAAAATATGCATGTGACATGGCGCATCCTGGCGTCTGGATCAGGGGATTAGCTTTCAACCGGGCTGGCGTTCCTTCCCGGTTGGTGCTCGCACCTTGGCGTCTCTCTCTCTCTGGAAGTTCTGGCCGGGTCACTGTTTAGTCCTCCCCTTTCCAGAAGGTACAAGTCCCACTGGACAAGCTGTCATGGTGAAACATCAGGTGCTTTTCTGGTCCAAGTCCAAGGTCAGAACCACTTTCCCAGTGGCATGTAGGGGAACCCAGTCCCACCCACCACTCTGAGTTGCAGCCCAGGGACCCTATGCCTAGCAACCATGGTCTACTCAATCTCCTACTCAATTAATAGCTACTGACCTACTCTACTGTTGCTGTTTCCCTTCATATTTCACTTTGCTATTGGCCCACCTCTGTTCCCAGTTACTACCCCCTCTTGGCTTCTTGTTGTCCAGAGCAGGATTCCCGGGCTCACTCTGCTCCTAGAATGCCTACTCATCCCTGGCCAGCTCCCTTTCTCTCTGGGGCGTGACTGCAGAACTCCTCCTGCCACCCTGTCCTGCCCTCAACTTCCTGCTTTTATAAAAGCACAGCCACCCCTGCCTACCAGGCCTTGTTTTCAGCTAGACATTATCTGACGCTGGCTCTCCTCCATGGACAGCCAATTAGCTCAACTGGCCCTTTTTAACCTTCTCCGACCTGATGTGGGGCGGACATCCCATCATAACGCAGTGTCACAAAAAGAAATCATGATTAATATCAATAACTGGTTCAAACTGCATTGTCCTGAGAAACCAATGAGCATAAATAGGCTCTTCCTCAAATAAAATATCTTGTCTGTCTGCCTCTGTTTTATCACTTGTGAGCCCTTTGGGGGCAAGGGCGGTCTTCATTTCTCTGATTTCTCACCAGTGAATTCCGTAAGACTGTGCCATTGAGCTATGTAAAATTAAACTCCATGTCTGTGATTCGGGGACGAGGAAGCATGTTGCGAGGGCTAAGGAAATAGGAAAATACAATCAGTATGTAAATCATAATGGTACTAACCTAATGATATTAATGACTTTCTACAATATTATATAATAAATATTAATTTTATTTAAAAGTATTTAATAGTATTTAATATTTAATAGTAATACTATTAATAATAATTACCTGGTTGCCAGTATTTTTCTGTAGCTAATATTATTTATCTTTCTTTCCCTTTCCCTTTATAAAATTGTTTAATAATTGATTGGGACAGATAGGGCAATTTCCTCCATATCCTCGAGAAACCTTACTGAATTAAGTTTAAGTATCTCTGGAGTCCACTGTATTAAATCCAAAGGTGATGTATTATCGTGGGTGATCTAAGGACTATATTGAGTGATGTGGGCAGCAAGCATGGTCTTTTGGGACAATATGGGTGAAGTGCATTTCCTGGGAAATATGTTGTGGGAGATGAATGCAAATTCCTCTCCCCCAGCCAGTTATGCCAAAACCCTGGTTTCTGGAGCTACGACCTGAGGAAAGGACCATTGTCTAGTTATTACATGTTCCATGAAGCTAAAGATCAAAGTCCCACGGCTACCACCATGTGTATCATAGCGCAGGATAACTGCACTTTTCTTTCCCCGCTGAGGTCCTGTAAGGACTCTCAGCTCCTCAGCTGCCCCTCCAAGAGGCAGAGGCCTGCATCTCTCTCCCTCCTGACCGCTGTTTCTCCAGAATATATACATGCATTCAAGGATTCTGAGGTGCTCAGGTATTTCAGTAATGGAGTCTGATTGCTATGTTTGGAGTCTGGAAAGCCTTTTCCTCCAGGTCAGATTGGCAGAGACCCTGGGAGTTTTTTGATTTCCTCTGCAGTGTGGGGAATGGGTCACTTGCTGGTCTGAACTACAGTAAATGGTGGATTCTCTGAAACTTTAAGTCTTTAAACTGTGGTGTGAGGATTTCAGTAACACAGCCAGAGGTTAGGGGTCTATTACGGGAGTGGAGGGGTGAGCTTCTGTGGCCTGTAATGTGCAGGAGGTCAGACAAGATGATCATGATGATCCCTTCTGTCCTTCATGTCGATGAGTCTACGAGTCTAACCACACACCCTCTTTGACAGCAGACTCAGAGACGCCCATGGTAGCATTAAATGTCTGACAGCAGCCTCCACCCAGAATCCTCACCACTCCTGAGAGTCTTGTGTCTTCTGTTTCTCACCATAGAATGGCTCCCTGGCTTAGCGAGCAAGTCTCTTTTAAAAGCAGGCTCATGCCCCCTGGTCAGGTACTCTGCTGGAGTAACACGGCAGCTCTCTCCATTGTATGCTCAGGACAGGAAGGTTTCCAGCACCTAGCTTCTCCCCAGACAGATTTCTACGAAAACATTGTTCATACTAAGGCAAAGAGACCTTTCCTCAAGCCAATGGAAGCCACTCAGAGCTGATGGACACCTTCCATATTTGGCCAGACCTTTCCAAACAGAGTGACACAAAATGGAAGTTCTAATCCACACTGGCGGTTGCGATCATAAACACTACTCATACAACACAAACGAATCCATACGTCGACACAGAGGTATTCCCTGAAGTGTCACAAACAACAGTAACAATCCACGCACAAAAACCCACCTTTCCTGATCTGCAAGTGCTTTGGGGTTGGGATTTTCCAGGGGACCTAAGGGCATTAGGCACCTAGCTCACACTGAATTTCAGTGAGATTTGGGTATTTAACTGCCTTCAGTTCTTTGGACAGCCCCAGATGGAGACAATAACCAATGGGTTTGGTTCGCTCTTGTTTGGGGTGTCCGGTATTTTGTTATGGACCCAAGTGATGGGGACGGCTCTGACCCATTTTGTGATGAGCAGCTGAGGAACCTTGAAGCCTGCAACCTCGTCATTGGTCTGACTCCCTAGGTGAGATGTTTGCAAGCTGGTCGAGTGCAATAACAATTAAATTAGTGAGACTTGTTCTGAGAAGGTCTAGGCAACAGTGAAAAATCTCAGCCTGGCTTGGTTTGTGAAGCGCTCAGGCTCTGTGACACCTTGATAGTTGTGGTGGTGGGGGGATATTTTCCTCCATCCCTGCAGAAGGAAAGGACAAAGCAGGAGAAAGCAAAAGCAGCTTAAGGTCCCACCCACCTCTATGTCGCAGATCCCATTTCTGGTGCAATGCATTGGGTTGGAGTCAGACATTTGGGGATAAAGTGTTTTCCTTCTGCAGCTGTCGGTGCATTCTGTACCCACATATCATTATATAGTAAAAAGAGGTAAAATAATTACTGATCTTTGCATTTCTTTATGCAGCTGAGATAGATAGATAGATAGATAGATAGATAGATAGATAGATAGATAGATAGATAGATGGGTGTGTACAGAAATAGATAGATAGCTAGATAGCTAGATAGATAGATAGATAGATGATTTGATTCTCTGTCACTGCAGGTATAAGAGTAATGTATAAAAGTAGACATATTAATCATACTACTTTTCATCCCATGCTGTAAATCGAAGTACCGAAGTACCTTACTCTCACTCATACCTGACCATGAGCCTTGATGAGTTTATTTCTAAAAGGTGAAGAACGCTTCACAGATAAACACTATGCATATTTAATATTGGGGCAATACGCCAGGACAAATAGCAATTCCAGCAAAGCACAGGGTGTGTTAGATTTTTTTGCAAAAAGGAGTCCCAGAAGAAACAGGAGACATTCCAGTGAAAATTTCAGAGTAGCGATTTTCAAACTCTCATTTTTATCTTTATTAGCCCAGTTTTCCATGAACAAGCCAAATATTTTCATTGAACCATCATGAAAAAAAGTAAAATATTGTTCGGAGTCGACATCCCATTGTATTTCTCTTGCAGTTCTGGCCACCTGAACATCGAAGCATCCGATCTTGACTTAAAAATTGTCAGCCACGGAGAATCCGCCGCACCCCTTGAGAAATTTTTCCCTTGGTTAATTACTCTCACTGTGAAAAATAATGACTCATTTCCCGTCTGCATTTGTCTAACTTCAACTTCCAGCCATTGGATTGTGTTATACCTTTCCCTGCTAAACCGTATAGCCCATTATCAAATATTTATTGCCCAAGTATCTACTGATAGACTGTAATCAAGACACCCCTTAACCTCCTCTTAAAATAGACTGAGCTTCTTGAGTCTATAATTATAAGGCAGCTTTTCTAATCCTTTAACCATTCCCATGGCTCTTTTCTAAACCATCTTCAATTTATCAACCTCCTCCATTGGGTAGGCATGGCCTACATTCTTTGCTCTAGAAATAGACAGTTACATGTGGCTGTATTTCAATGCACATTGTTTTCTTGTGACCAGTGTATCATGCATCCCAAATTGCTCTGAATCAGCGATCTGTCCTCTTCGTTGTTGGCCACGCCCTCAACTTTTGTGTCATCTGCAAACTATATCAATGAGGATTTTATGTTTTCTTCCATATCACTGATAACAATGTTCAATGCTAACTCTTTAAGGCCAGGTCTACACTAAAACTTTAGGTCACGCAGGAGTGTGAAAAATCTACACCCATGAGCGACCCTAACCCCTGGTGTAGACAGTGCTAGGTCGATGGACGAAGCCTTCTGGCAACCCCCGTTACCGTCTCTTGGGAAGCTGGATTAACTACAGTGTTGGAAGAACCCCTCCTGTCACTGTAGTGAGGGTCTACACTGAAGCACTGGAGCAGCGCAGCCTCAGCTGTGCCACTGTACTAATTTAAGTGTAGACACAGCCTAAGAGAGTTGTGCTCTTTCATCATTCATATTAATGTTAACTCTGGAACTTAATGATAAGCAATTAAATTCCACTGCTGCCTTTTTTGCACTTGCATACAATTCTATTATTATCTGCCATCAGTCTTGGGTACTGAGGAACATGGACATTCAGACTCATTTGTCATGTCCTTTGTCTCTTACCAGCAGGTCCTCAAAGAAGGGTGTAGTGTACAAATATAAGAGCATATGCAAAGAATGAGACTGTAGATATCCCCAATACTGTATTACTCCGATTTGTTTTTGTGGCTTGGAGCTTTTCTAGCTTTATTCCATATTCTAATATAAATCTCTAAGGCTTTGCTTTGCCCTCAGTCTGAGTGTCTTTGCCCTATACCATGAGGTCCCCTAGAAGGTATCTAACCGGTTGGTTTAAATTCTGTGTAGCCTGATTCTGGGACAAGTACCTTCTTACCCCCAGTTCTTTAATCGGACCAATTGGGAACCAATACAATTATTATTAACCATTAAAAAGAATCAGGCAACAATCCCCACTCAACCCTGTCAACGCATCTCAGCAGTTTACTTTGCTGACTATTTAATTAACAATGGATACATCCATACAGATCCTGGTAAGTGACTTTTAACCCTAACATCTTGGCACCTTGAGCATAAAAAATTTCCTTCTACTTGTAGCCTGATAATAACAGAGACAAATATAATAAAATTATATAGAAAAATCAATATAAATACCTATAAGAATAAGATAAGTGCAATCAAGTGGTTTTCTGCATTGTTGATACTTACAGTCTTACATTGTACATACTTACAATTTTATAGCGACCATTCAAAACAAAGACAGAAGAAAAAGTACCTGGAGATCACTCCAAGAGGAAGGAGCTGGGCCAGGCTTCCTACCCGATTGTCCCATGTCATCATCCTAGTGTTCCAGTCAGGAATAAGTTTGACAAACTTTTGAAGCCCTTTTCCAATTCCATCCACATATACCTGGGACCATATCTGATCAAGGTAAATCTCAGGCACCTCTTCCTCTCTGATAATCTGGGAAACCAATTTTATGGTTCTGGTTGTCCATATGTAGTGTTCCAGTTGACAATAATAACATTTCAAGCAGTTAACACAACCATTTCCAATAGTTTTGAGACATTGATACAGTCAGCTCTTATTGCAAAAAGCCTCTAAGATGCTACCATAGGTTCGTTTGTGGTTTACCTGTTTCTCACCAAATGCATTGCTAAACTATCACAACATACATATTGCTACAATTTATAACATTAGGCGAAGCCGGTCTGATTCTATAACTGTCAGTCAGGCACATAAGACTCTTTCTATCTTATACCAACTGCCAACTTCTACTAGACCTCACTCTAGGCCCTTAACATTTAATGCTTAAAAAATAGAGCTAAGCCTACTTTTAAAACATACATTTTGGTTTTCTACTTGACAGTAGAGCTCCAAATCTTCCATTACTTTTTCTATAAACATCATATTTTACTGAAAACTACATGCCCTCCAAAACCAAGTCAGCAATCAACTGTCTTCAACTTGATCTCTTCTGTGAAAAAAATAGCAAGTTATTCTGGTAAATGAGAATGCTATAAAGCAAAGACATGATCATAGAAACATAGAAGATTTGGGTTGGAAGGGACCTCAGGAGGTCACCTAGTCCGATCCCCTGCTCAAAGCAGGACCAACCCCAACTAAATCATCCCAGCCAGGATTCCACCACCTCCCTAGGTAACCCATTCCAGTGCTTCACCAACCTCCTAGGGAAAAAGCTTCTCCGAATATCCAACTTAGAACTCTCCCACTGCAACTTGAGATCATTGTTCCTTGTTCTGTCATCTGCCACCACTGAGAACAGTAGTTCAGTAGTTCAGGTAGTTAAAGGCTGCTATCAAATTCCCCTCATTCTTCTCTTCTGCAGACTAAACAAGCCTAGTTTTCTCAGCCCCTCCTCATAAATCATGTTCTCCAGCCCCCTAATCACACATACACACACACACACACACACACACACACATATATATATATATATATATATATATATATATATATATATATATATCAGTAAAAGTCCCCCTGAGCCAATGGCTCATAAACATAAAATATATTACATTGATACCATGTATACACCACCCATTAACGTTGTATATACTATGCCCAACATATATGTATTGGCAACAACTCTCCTGGGGCGTACTCCCACTGAGTCAAAGGCAAGACTCCTGTTCACTTCAGTGATCGCTAAACGAAGGCTGTGGCCTGGGATTTTCAAAGGAATCTAAGGGAGTTAGGGCCATATTTGCAAAGGTTATTAGGCACCTAAAGATGCAGATAGGTGCCTGTTGGATTCACATAATCCTGTAAGAAGGTTAGATGTCTAACTCCCATTGCAGGTCAATAGGAGATGTGGGCTCTATTTTTAAATTTCTTCAGGCACTTACCTTCCATCAAATATCTTTGTAAATCTGGTCCTAGGAACCCAATCTATTTAGGCAATTTTGTAAATCCCAGTTGCTGCCTTAAGATGCATAAATACTTTTAGAGATCTTAGACTCCTGACTCCCACTGATTTTCAATGGCAGTTGGGCATGTAAATCCCTTAGGCCCCTTTGAAAATCTCAACCTTGATGTCGTCTGCAATTTTCTGATCTTCATTATAAATGCTAGCTCATATAGTATACACAGAAAATACAGCGACTCCAGGACCATGAGTGTGGGCCTAGTCAAAGAGATAAACCTACAGGTACCACACTATTAGATGTGCCAGGAGAAGCAGCGGTTTCTGGATGCCACATCATTGGGTTTTTTTAATAAACAAGTCAATATTGCATCAAATAGAACCCACCCCAAAGCTTTGCCTTGGAAATGACAGCACACTCTGCAGCTGAGAGGAATTGGCACTTGGCCCAGATTTGACCAAGACAATATATATCTATCTATTTATCTATCTATCTATCTATCACGAACGGGCCAATCCCTGTGGAAGGTGGACTTCAGTGGGCAAGGGCTACTGAGCGGGTGCAGTTCACAGTCATGGGTACTAAAGTCTCTTTAAAAATATATCATGATTTTTTATAATTAAAGAATATTCCTTCTGACTTTGAGTGCGGCTAATTTCTCAGGCAAAGCAGGTGGGAATTGCAGCTAAGTGGCTTGCTGTGTGACTGTAACACTCTGCAAAGGACGCAGTAGTCAAGGGACAGACTTGTTCTTTTTCTCTGGTAGCTGATCAGAGAAGTGGCAATGAAAAGTTTGTCCATAGTGTGTAAGTTGTTTGACCTTATTAAGGGTGCTGCTGTTTCTACCTGTCTGATCACAGCTCTGCAGTGACAGATCCCCAGCCTGAAGGAACTCTGATCAATTTCATTTGAAACACGTTCATTTCATTGACTCTTGCTTAGGATAAAAATAATAATCGTTTTAAAAAACTCGCTTCATTATGTGCTCATTAAAATCATCCCCATTAGCAATGCAGCTACTAACTAAAACAAAATCTCTCCAATTAGCCAGGCAGCACCTTTGGCTCTCCAGGGATTAACAGGCTGACACACAGGTTGTTATGACTGCAGAAGCCTTAATCATCACTCTGAGGAATGTTAGGGTCAGCTGAGATCTTCCCCTTGCCTGGAGGTTTGTCAAAGCTCTCAGGGAATTAAGGGCCAGTGGCAGAAACAAAGTCATTGTAATGGGTCCCAGGATGGGCCATTAGCATGGAAACGTTGTTGGGAAATGCAGGTCTCGGTGGCAGTCCCATCAGGGCTGGTTAGAAAAGAAAGTCAGAGGCATGGATTAAAGTTAGACAAAGGAAAGGGAGGGGCAGTCCCCGGTTTGGGGGGCAGTGTCTTTGTCTGGGGTGGAGATGGGGGAGGTAGTACCCGGTGTGTGTGCGTTGTGAGCAGGGTGCAAGCCCAGGGTCAGGGGTTTCGGCCTCTTGGAGGGGGTTGAGGAGGCAGGCCTGGTCCAGGACGGGGAGGATTAGTCCTCAGGGGATGGCACGGCCAGACCCAGTCCGGGGTGTTGGACTGGTTCTGGGCGCCATTCTGGAAGAAGGAGACAGAGCTTACCCTGGTGGGGCCACCATACTCGGGCAAGATGAGAAGCTTCCCGTGCGAATCATGGTAGCATAAAAAAAAAAAAAAAAAAAAAAATTCTGAGATCTGGGAGTTCAGTCATGAGATCATGAGCGACACTTAATTTTCCTTCAAAATCATGTCTCTCGTGAATCGCACTGGAATTGTCCTTCGGCGTGTCGGGGTCTCACTAGGGTAAGTCACTTGGCTTGCCCGCCTCTTGGGACCGCACCTCGGGGCCTTCGGCACCCCTGCTTCATCCAGTGAGTGCCTGGCAGTGGGTCCCCTTGAGTTGGACACCTAAGGGACACTTGCATTCCCAAAAGAGAACAATACCCCCTACCCCCACCTTATTTCATGTGCAGTGACTCTCAGCCAGAGCTTTAAACAAACACAGCATGGAAAATCCTTAGATAACACAGACCACAGAAAAATACTATAAGCTATTGGTCCTTATATGATCTGCCAGGGATTGGTCCTTACACAAGTTGTAACACAGCTGGTCCTTACACACCCTGCAAAGCAATTGGTCCTTACATGATCCATAGGATAGCCCATATCGTGGTAGATTCACAAAGTGTAGATGTTGGCAGCTAGGAAAAAGGTATATAAACTCTGCAGTGTGTGACATGAATTGGAGCCGTGGTATCACCCTTCACCTCAACTCCCTGTGTCTAGACCCAGCCAGTTTGGACACAGAAATGTTACATGCCTAACACAGTAAGCTGAGGGATGGCACTGTCTTCTATACAGGAGATTTTTAGAGCTGGCTGATGTTCCTCTGGAAAGAAAAATCACTCTCAAAAAGAGGATATGTTGGGATCAACATTTTTTATTGGAAATCCCCCCTTTTTTTGGATGGATGTTCTCAAATTTTCTTGAGAAAATGTCAAAATAGAATGAAACTTTTCCTTTCACCGGAAGGCAATCTTTTTGCTTCTTACATTTCCACTGGTAAAATGGAAGAGAGTGCTGTGGTGTCCTCATGTTTTTTTCACATTTTCCTCCCCAGTTCTACAGTAGAAGAAAAGGGGGTAAAGTGAAATATATATAAAAAAAGGAAAGAACAGGGGAAGAACAGAACAGTGATAAATGGCTCCATGTTAGTGACAAATGGTTCCATGTCTAGCTGGCAGCCGGTCACAAGTGGAGTACCCCAGGGGTCGGTGCCGGGGCCAGTTTTGTTCAACATCTTTATTAATGATCTGGAGGATGGGGTATATTGCACCCTCAGCAAGTTTACAGATGACACTAAGCTGGGGGGAGTGGTAGATACCCTGGAAGGTAGGGATAGGATACAGAAGGACCTAAACAAACTGGAGGATTGGGCCAAAAGAATCTGATGAGGTTCAACAAGGAAAAGTGCAGAGTCCTGCACTTAGGACTGAAGAATCCCATGCACAGCTACAGACTGGGGACCGACGAGCTAGGCAGCAGTTCTGCAGAAGGACCTGAGATTAGAGTGGAGAAGAAGCTGGATATGAGTCAGCAGTGTGCCCTGGTTGTCAAGAAGGCTAATAGCATATTGGGCTGCATTAGGAGGAGCATTGCCAGCAGATCACGGGAAGTGATTATTCCCCTCTATTTGGCATTGGTGAGGTCACATTTGGAATATTGTGTCCAGTTTTGGGCCCCCCCACTACAAAAAGAATGTGGAGAAGTTGGAGAGAGTCCAGCGGAGGGCATCAAAAATGATGAGGGGGCTGGAGCACAAGACTTATGAGGAGAGGCTGAGAGAACTAGGCTTGTTTAGTCTGCAGAAGAGAGGAATGAGGGGGGATTTGATAGCGGCCTTTAACTACCTGTAAGGGGGTTCCAGGGAGGATGGAGCTAGGCTATTCTTAGTGGTGGCAGATGCCAGAACAAGGAGCAACCATCTCAAGTTGCAGTGGGGGAGGTCTAGGTTGGACACTGGGAAAAAGTTTTTCACTAGTAGGGTGGTGAAGCACTGGAATGGGTTACCTAGGGAGGTGGTGGAATCTCCATCTTTAGAGGTTTTTAAACTGCGGCTTGAAAAACCCTGGCTGGGATGATATAGCTGAGGTTATTCCTGCTTTGAGCAGGGGGTGGACTAGATGACCTCCTGAGGTCCCTTCCAACTCTAATATTCTATGATTCTATGAAACCAGACTGAAGAACCCAGATATCAACACAGAAGAAGAAAATCGGGGCGGTCTAGAGCACCAGGGCTGCAGGGATATGAATGGATATAATGATTACGAGAAGACGTTTTGGGTGGGCAGGCCAAACCTCCTTACTCCAAGCACCCTGGGAGTGAAGATCACTACTGGCAGAATGATGAACATCTGCTGTATCAGGATTACCCTCACGTGGGGATGAAGATATACTGTTTAATTTAGAAAAATAAAAAAATATCCCCAGACCAAGTTGGTTTGTTGATATGGATTTAAAATAAATGTCATATCTATAATTTAACAGAGGGATTATAAAAACAACATCATTATTATTATCATTATTATTAATACTACTACTAATAATAAGTAGTGTTAATAATATCAGTTAATAATTTTTAACATCAGTCATTAGTAATTATCATTATCACTGTTAAGAATGATCCTTATGATCATGTTAATAATAATTGTTAATAATACATATTAATAACAATCATTACAATCATAATTAATTAATTAGCATTAAAATAATAATCCTTATCATTTTCATTATTATCATTTCTGTTCAACTTGCAGGTATATTTTAAGGGCACAGCATGGACCGGCAGAAGCTCACCACCACTGTGACAGAATTTGTTCTCTTAGGCCTCATTGACAAACGTGAGCTACATTATTTTCTCTTCAGGGTCTTCTTCAAAGTGTACATGAGCACTGGGTGGGAAACTTCACCATCATCATTACTGTGATCACTGAGCGCCAGCTGCACACCCCCATTTACTTCCTGCTGAGCAACCTGGTTTTCTTTGATGTCAACTGCGACTCAGCCAAGGCCCCAAAACTATTGTCAGGGCTCCTTTCCCGGTGCAATATCATCTCATTCAATGAGTGCATCCTCCAGACGTTCTTCTTTCATTTCATCGGGGCTGCAATGACGTTTTGACCTGTGATGATGGCAGTCGATCAATATGTGGCCATCTATAAACCACTGGGATACTTGACTATCATGAACCTGAGTGTGTGTGTGGGGCTGGTGGCGGTGTTGTGGCTGGGTAGATTTGCTCATTCTGTTGTAGAGGTTGAACTGATCCTTCAATTACTGTTCTGTGTTCCTAACATCCTGGACATTTTCTACTGGCCTGCATGGATTGATTAACCTACTTGATTGAACTACTGATGGTCTTCAACGGCGGACTGCTCCTCATAATAGTCTTCATCTTTCTACTCACTTCAGACACTGTCATCTTAGTCAAGATAAGGACACACGTCATGGAGGGGAAGCACAAGGCTTTAGCCACCTGTGGAATGCAGATCACTGTTGTGAGCTTAATATTCATTCCTGGCATTTTCATCTATGCTCGTCCCTTCAGGAAATTTCCTCTGGACAAGTTGATATCCGTCCTTTACACTCTAATCACCTCGATGTTGAATCTGATGATCTACACACTGAAAAATGCCATGATGAAAAAGGCCATTAAGAGACTGATGGGCAGAATGCTGTTACAAGGAGGAAAACAGAGACATAATTTATTCTTGAATGTTCATTTGTACTAGAAACTAGATCTCAATATGTCAGACAGGGGATATGTATGCCATGTGAAAACAGATCAAATGCTTCTCAATCGTGAAAAAACTGGATTCACAAATAAATCACAGACTAAGGTCCAGAATCATTAATAAAGTCTATGGGGCCAGTAGGTGTAAATCAGCAGAACTCCACTGGAAACAATAGACCAGGACCACACTTTGTGTAAATCAGCCTAGCTCCATTGGGCTTAGAAAGTAAGTTCCTTAGACAGTGTAAATGGTCATAGATCCATTGTAGTTTATAGCCACATCCCTAACAGGTGTAATTCAACATAGCTCTAGAAGAGTCATTAGCTAGATCCTTCACTAATGCAATTTGATGTCGCTTACTGAATGTCTTCCATGAGCTGAGGGTATGAGCATGATCATTTTTGCTAAAATTATTCTATGCATAATTTCAAAAATGGAAAAACAATCAAGGAAATCAAAGTCTTCTTAGGAAGAAAAAAAAACCCTTTTAAATGAAGAATAGTTTATATAGTGTAAGTAATTTCTAAATGCCATGATGCTGTTATTATAGAATCTTCTAAATTAGCAATATGGATATTATATGCACAGCTCCTGTATGTTTGTGTTTCTCATTTGACTAGTGAGCAGTGTGATTTAATAAACATTCTATTTTTGCTTTCACAGGGAATTAGAGTTATGTAGTGAAGGTTGCGGAAGATGTTGTGACACGTTTGAGATAGTGATGCAGCAGGTCTGGTCAGGCCCGGTTGAGTAGTAAACAGGTTATATAGCCTGTTTCACGACCCGTTATCTAATTGTGTTTTGTACCAAGAAAAGCAAAAGTGTTTGCCAAGTTATTTGCTGTGAATAAGTCATCCCTGCTATTCCCTAGAGTAAATATGTTATGCTGTATAAGAGCTTGAAATGCGAGATACGCCACAGAGACTCCGCCATGAACTCACTGGGAGTGTCTGGCATTTCCCTGCAGCCGCTTCACAGAGCTCTAGGGTCTTTCTCTGCTGTTTGGAATGTAAGATGTGATTAAAGATAAATGTACCTAACCAGTGTGGGCGTGTCTTTATTCCTTACCTGATATCCAGAACCTGCAGGCAGCAGTGCTGGCATAAGAAGTTAATTCTTTTATACAGTGTTTCTAGTTCTATTTCTGTCTATACAGGTTAAACTAAAGCCTGGTCTTCATTGGCAGCTACCATTGATGGGAGATACGCAAGCTTGTGTATCTTCCGTCATTACGTTCCCTTACCGCAGTGTCTCCACTGTGCTATGTCAATGAGAAACGCCTTCCGGTCAATGCAGCATTACTCTTTTCGAGGGGGTGGGGTGGATTTACTGTGATGGATAGAAAGTACTTCTGGAATCGATTGAGCGGGTCTCCACTGCCCACTCAGTCGATCCTGCTGCGTTGATCTGTGCAGCTCCCACCCTACAGAGAAGTTCTCTTTGGTTGCCTTTTCCACTAATCCTGAGATAAAAATACATTTATCAATAGAGCTGAGTCAATCTTTTCTGTTGGAAACTGGGCTTGTTAAGTAGTCATTTTTCACTAAAGTTTGGAAATAATAATAAAAAAACATTGCTTTGCATATTTTCCAGTTTTTTTCTGAGAAGAAAGTTGGAACAAATATTTTCTTATATTTATTAAAGATTTTTTCTTCCCCTTTTCTCAGTTGTACTTTAAAAAGGGGGAGAAAGTAAAAAGGAGAAAAAGGGCCCAAAAGTAAAAAAAAAAGTGGGGGAAAACCCCCAAATACATCATTTTGGGGGTAACATTTCATGTAATTTATTTGAAAGAAAAAAAATCAGTCATTTTCAAAACATGCAAATGAAAATGTTTTTGAAATTATGAGAAATATTTTTTCTTTACTTACCAGCTCGATATTTATAAATTTTTAAGTGGTTAAAAAGTTGTTCCACTATGGAAATAAATTAAGCAAAAATGTCTTCTTCTTACTGAATGCATATGTTATCCAGGTGTAGTAGAGTCCGATTTTTAGGGCTAAGAGAAATTGCAACAATTTTTCTTCCTTCTAGACCTGCTGAGTAAACACAGTTCTATGAGAATGGCTAGATGCTATTTCTGGCTGGGATATCGTCAACAGACTTGTCAATTAAGAACTATTCAGCTACACCTTTTAGGTAACATTTATGTAGCTTCTTTAAATTTCTTCAGTGAAGGTCTTTGAGAGGGGGAGATGGGGATGTAACATTCAATAAATAGTAGATGGAGGAATCTGGGTTCTATCGAAATTGTTTATGGTTTGAAGTTGAGACACCATCTCAGTATGATGCACCTTTCCCCTGCAGCTGGGAACACCACAGGGTAACACGGCCCTCAGAACTGTTCCACAATAAATTAAGGTTAGATTAATAGATTTGAAGGCCAGAAGAGGCTTTAGATCATCTAGACTTCCCTCTTGTATATCACAGGCCATAGCATTTTACTCGGTTTTCCTTCGAGGGAGTGGGAGATGAAACAGAGGCACAGAAAGGTGAAGTGACTTGCCAAAGGTCTCAAAGGATATCGGTGCCTCTTCAGTCTGAGCCTTCTGTGCTACACAGCTGATCATGGTCCTTCTCCATGTGCCCATGTTGAATGAGTGTTGAGGAGTCTCCACAACTATGAGGAGGTCCTATTCGGGGCTTGAAGAATCTAATGGGAGCAGAGCATGGTCACCTGGAGAGATAGTCAAGTGTGTCTTCTTGGGAATGGTCTGTTGATGGGAGAGAAAGGTACCTTTCACAAAAGCAAACTTTTCCAAGAGAATATTTTATTTTTTCTGCTTGAGATAGATAGATAGATAGATAGATAGATAGATAGTCTTGAGGGTCAGGCCTATCTGATTTATAATTATTACCCATCAGAAGAACAAAATAATGAAGATTTCCAACTCCATAGAGAATGACAAAATTACCCATTGCTCGTGTTTGCATGTGATTTATGTGCCATATGCATCTCTTTCCCTAGAGCACAGAACTTCTATTGACTGGTCCTCAACACCAGACAGAGTTGATCCAAAGAGAGTTAAAACACATCCCATCTGTATTAACTCCCTATTGGACTCCTATAGGAAAATCAAATGAGTCTATTTTCCTACCTGTCTCTTTGCATACCCCTCAGTCTAATGAGGTCTATGCACACTGACCTTTCTATCTATCCAGCCCCATACACTCACAGCTATCTTTCTAGGTTCTTACATGCCCTCCACTGCCATAATATCGAAGCATCTGCATGGGGCAGTGAATTTTATAGCATTCTGGCTTCAGTCCGGCAGGAGGAACGCACACAGCATTTTGCATGATCTGTAGGAGTCACTTGTCATCTGAAAATGGACTGCGTGTGGACAGTCAGTGTGACAGTGCTCAGTGTGTGTGTGTGTGCGCGCAGAGGGTAGGAGAGCAAACCGAGTGTGCGTGCGGGGATGCTGCCACCCATCTCTGCCCTGTTTGTGCAGCTGCATTTCATGAGGGTTACCTGGGCAAAGGTGTTCTCACGCTTACCTCCAGAGAGCCATGTCCTGCTCTCCTGTTCTCTGCTGGCAAAGAGCAGACCTGGTGATGGCCAGAGATAGACTCTTGTGCAGCTGGGACTGAAATCTTGATGACATCGTATTTGTATGTAATGGACCTCGCCCGCTCCCAGAGCAAGGCTAGAACCCAGGAGTCCTAGCAGCAGGTTCTGACACCCTCAAGCCCACTTGGAGTTGTCGGGATAAACAATTTTTTTGAAGGAAGAGCTGGGCAAATCCACGAGTGGAATTGTATGATGGGGTTGCTGCTGTGATGGGGCAGAGGGCAGGGCATCGCCCCGGTCAGATTGGGGGTGACCTTGGAGGCTTTGCATCTTCCTCTGCTGCATGGGGCACGGGTCACTCGCCAAGGTTCTCTGCGTGTCTCTCACTTAATCATTTCCATGCCACTGGGGGGGCCTTAGAGACCGGTGCCCGTCCATCCCTGCTAATCTCTGTCTCTGGCACATCATGGTTTAGTCTCCTGTGGGTGGTCCAACTTCAGTCTAGTTTCAGTCAGTCGGTTGGGTTGGTGGCCTGGTATGTAAAGAAGTGGAGACCTGGTGATCTGGTGGTCCCCGTCTGGCCTGAAACTCTGACCCGGGAGTGATGACAATCCATCTCTCCCTCCTCTAACTCAAGGGACGCTACTGCCTTCTGAAAGCTGGAAAAAGCCGACTGTCCAAGATAGAACCAGACACGTGTTTTCCCTTTGAAGGCCCTTCTCAAAGGCTTTCTGAAAGTCCAATATACTATATCTGTCAGGGTTTCAGTATGTAATGTAAGTTCATAGAAGTATTTAGGCCTGTGTATCTTCCTGAGATGGGATTCTGGGTCTCAGGGACTGCCTGAAAGTTAAAGTCCATGCGGTACACGTTAGCAAAGAACAAAGACACAGTGTGTTCCTTTTGCCTGCCCGCCATGAGATGGGTTTGTCTTTAGTACTGTGAAAAGAGAAGGGATGTGGTTAAAATGTTTCAAGGAGTAGCGAAGGTGTGATCTACGAATGCACAGGTAAGGGAAAGCTCTGACTCCTCTTCAAGACAGACGTCAGAGCAAGGCCAAACAAGTGGCCAGAATCTCTTTTTAAAGGTGATCTGCAAAGAAGACGGCTCTGGGGGAGACCCTGCTGGCGGGGCTGTAGGGGCTTCTGGTCTGGCCCAGTCTCCAGGGACTGGTCAGTCGGGGGGATGGATAATGGGCGCTACAAAGGAACTGAAAAGGATTGTTTTATCTTTTCCTGTTTCTTTATGAAAGCGAAAAAAAAGCCCACCCAAAATGTTTTAAAGCGTTTTTTGTATCTTTTAAACTCAGACAGATCAGGTTCTTAATTTGTGCCACGCCCATTATGAGAGTAAAAGAATCTCTTGAGCCCTGGCACCTCTTTCATTAGAAATTAAGCACTGGCCATCTCGCTCTGTGCATCTAACGATCTATCCTCACCGTCACTTCTTACATTTATCTCGCAGTCTGCCTGTCAGTCTAAAGTATAAATCTGCTTTTTGTTGAAGGACAGTATAAAAATGTTCGTCTCTTAACAATTTAGGCCTTAGCAACTGGCAGAACTTGACCTGGCTATTAAAGTGACATAACTAAACGAGTTTGTGGACAAACTTACTTTGGTCTCAAATAAGCTGATTTCAGGTCAACTAAAACCTATTCCTAATTGATTTAAACTAAACCAGAATAATCTGGTTTAAACTGAATTAAGAACATCCACCTCACTTTTTGCTTTCCTTTAACTTTATCAATTTAAATTCACAGCTTGAGTTACACTGGGGGAGGCTGAAAAGTATAGTCTTCTCTAGTTTTATGGGGGCATTACAGGGAGGGCTGGGAGATGCTTACTGCAAGCTCTAACACCTGCACTGAAGGAGAAGGGGGTGGGGAGGCGGGGTGGAAATCCCTTCCTGACCCCTGCCGCTGGCCATCTGAAACCCTGAAGCATGAGCTTTAGGAACGTGGAACTTTTACTGCCCCCACCAGCACAAACAACCACCTCCTACAATCCCACTCGGACATTTCTCCACC
>NW_027131755.1:0-2874 GCF_026122565.2 Emydura macquarii macquarii
AACACTATAGACTGTCTCTTGGAACAAGGGGTGCTCGTACCCATGCAAAGCATTTGCAATTCACCCCTATGGCCAGTCCTTAAGGCGGACGGGGTCACCTACAGAATGACAATAGACTTCCGTGCATTAAATGCAGTCACCCCTGCAGCAGCCCCTGTAGTAGCTAAATACAATGAGATCTTGGCAGCAGTGGCTGCTGGCTCCAAATGGTTCTCTGTGATTGATCTGGCTAATGCTTTCATGGCTATACCCCTTCATCCCTCCTGTTGGTATAAGTTTGCTTTTACTTATAGGGGGCAACAATATGCATTCAGCAGAACTCCCCAAGGTTTCCACTCTGCCCCTAGTATCTGTCATGCCCATGTCACTAAAATGTGGACCCTTTTGTGCCCTGAACACCACTCACATGTAATTTCATACGTAGATGACATTTTGATACACACCCCCACTTCAGAAATGAACAGGGAAATCACTAGGAAGGTGCTAACTATAATACAGGAGACAGGATTTAAGGTAAACAGAGAAAAGGCTCAGTTAGTACAGCAGCAAGTGAAATACCTGGGTGTTTGTCTTGGGGAAGATGGACGGACACCTGATCAGCAAAGGGTAGAAACAATAGGAAAGCTACCTGCTCCCACTGACATACACTCCTTACGAGCTCTCTTGGGAACTTTTAATTTCTCCAGAGAGTTCATTGAAATGTTTTCTGACAAGGCCAAGCCGCTATACCAATTATTAAAGAAAAACCGGATTTGGGAATGGGGACCAGACCAACAGACTGCCCTGGCCACCTTGAAACAAGATTTGGCTAACGCTCCTGCCCTGGCTTATCCTGACCCTGCCCTCCCATTTGTGATTCAGTTGGCTTCCTCAGAAATAAGCATTGGAGCCACCCTGAATCAAAGGCAATGTGACAAGCTCAGAGTCATTGCCTATGCTTCCAGGCTCCTGGATCACACAGAGCAAGGCTTTCCCCCATGTGAAAAGGAGTGCCTTGCATTGATATGGAGTCTCACACATTGGGAATTTATTATTGGAGGGTCAAAGGTCATTGTTCAGACTGCACATTCCCCACTCAAGTATATCATATCAGGGAAAATACAGGATGGCCAGGTCTCTAACCCACGCATTGCGCAGTGGACTCTTACCCTAGTAAATCGAGGAGTAGAGTTTAAAAAAGAGCAAGTGGTTTCACCAGCCCCATATGGGCTAATTATAGAGGGAGAGGAGCATACCTGCCCCCTCCCCCTTGTAAAGCACCTTGAATGGCCAGTTAAGGGAGGTAAGAGACTTGCAGAGGCAAAACAGAAGGGGCTTGTAATTTGGTTTACAGACGGTTCAAGTTATTACCATAAGGGACATCCTCAAACAGGATATGGAGCCATCCGTGTAAATGATGGGGAAATGCTCCAAGGACCAGCTCGCCCTCATTCTGCCCAGGCAGCTGAGGTAGAGGCAGTTAGAGCTGTCCTGGCTTATGAATCTCGTGACACGTCTATTGCTATTTACACTGACTCTGATTGGACCGCCAGAGCCATCACTGTGTGGCTCCCCCTTTGGTTGGATAGAGAAATGTTGACAGCAGATGGGCGCTTCATTTCTCATTCAGACAAATGGAGACAAATTGCCAACCTGATCAAGGAAAGAACTGGAGACACCTGGGCAACTCACACAAAAGGGCATCAGAAAAATCACTCAGAAGAAGCATACTGGAACAATAGAGCTGATGCCTTAGCCAAAGCTGCTGCTACTAGTAACCACACTGAAGACACCAACCAGATAGAGCACATAGAGGCAGTGACTACCCGGGGAAAAACTTTAGGCAAAGGAATAGATACCTTGGACTTAAATACCCTTCAGGATGGGGATATAGAGATCCAGTCCTTAGCCAAGGCAGGGAAAGATCTCACAGGCAAATACAGGATTGAGCACTTTGAAAATGTTTGGTGGGCAGTGGATGCAGATGGTCAAAGGCACTGGATAGTCCCCAGCCAGGTACGGGGGGACCTGATTCAGTTCGTGCATGAGCAAGGGCATAGAGGGAAGCAGGATACGTTGAACAGAGTTAAAGATACAGGCTGGTGGCCAGGCATGAAGGCCGATATAGATCAATGGTGTGATAATTGCCTACAGTGTGCCATGGTTAATGCTGATCGCCAGGTGCAAAAGAATGCATTGGGGCATCAAAGAATAGAGGGTCCATGGTCCCGAATTCAGATAGATTACATAGGCCCATTGCCCATCACTAGCAGAGGGAATAAATACTGCCTGGTTATAGTAGACCCCTTCTCCAAATGGGTGGAAGCTATTCCTACAAAAACCAACACTGCTTCTGTCACAGCAAAGCAACTCTTTAACATAGTTTTCTCAAGAATGGGAATTCCCAGAGTAATCGATTCAGATTTGGGATCTCACTTTGTGGGAGACGTTATGCAAGAGCTATGTAAAGCTTTAGGCATCAAGCAACGTTTCCACATAGCGGGACACCCTGAGTCCTCTGGACAAGTGGAGCGAACCAATCGCACTATAAAGGAAGCTTTACGAAAACAGGTAAAAGGCTCAGGGAAGGACTGGGATGAGAAGCTACCAATCATTTTAATGGCTCTAAGAGGCTCTAAAGCAATACACGGGTACACCCCTTTACAGTTATGACTGGAAGGCAAATGCGCATGCCGGAAAGTTGGTGGTTGGGAGTGGAACTGCCTAGTGCCTGGGAAGGGAAGGTGGTAACAGATGAATGGGTACAAACCCTAGTGGAGACGATCGCTGCTCTACACAAGCAAGTGGCAGCACAGCTAGGCATAGTACAGCAAAACACAGACAAAAAACTAGGTTGGAAAAACCTCCCTTGATATGGGAACTAGGCCAACCAGT
>NW_027131756.1:0-2872 GCF_026122565.2 Emydura macquarii macquarii
CCTGCCCCTCAGTGTGTGACACTGCCCCCTAGAGCAGGGGGACCTCAGGGCACAGGAAGGAGAAGGGGAGCTAGTTATTAAATCACGTATAATAACAGTAAATATATTAAAAAGAAAAGAAAAGGAAATAATATTATCACAAAAGAATAGTTGTGACCCGGGAAAGCCCTGGATTCACCAGTAAAAAGGACAGAAATAAGTCCTTATGCAGGGCAGTGGAGCAGAGGCAGAACTAATAATTAGTGATGGAGCAAGGAGCGATTGCCAATACGGAGTTTGCTTCACACTTCCTGTTATAAAATACTCTCAGCACCTTCTTCAGAAGTTCTCAGTCCCTCATTGTTTGCAGCAGATCTTTGCAATTGGGCAAGAGGTCAGTGCTGGGGCCAGGAAAGTGTCTTCTCAGCTGGTGAAATTCCTTCCAGGTTTGGCTGAGTTATAAACTGCTAAACATAACCATTTCCTTTCTCTCACATGGGATCCTGAGACTATTTTCAGATCATGACACAGAGAAAGTCCTGCTTTCTCTTACTCTGCTTTTTTACTTTTCTCACACCTTTCCCACTGAAAACAAAATTTCCCTGCTTTCTTACACCTTAAAACAAATTTTTTCAGCTTTTTACAGTGAAAAAAAGATGAAAATGAGAAAGGGGGAGGAAAAAGGAAACCTGTAAACCCAAAAACTGAAAAGGAAAATTGATTTTTTTTTCTTTTCCAAAAGTTGAAGTGAATCAACATTTTAATCAGCATCTAAACAAAAATTCTCATTCCATTTCCAGATGCTGATATATTGGATCTGTTTAAAAACTGTAATACTGCATTGGAAATACTTCACAGGAAAAATTTTCGGTCATCCACCTGCTCTAATATTTATCTCATAAAAAAAATTAAACAGTGTTATTTAGTCAAAGCGAAATGTTCAAGAATTAGGAAATACCAGAGTTAAGGTTGCCAAGGCAATGTTAATTCCTTCCCCCTTCCTTGTGCATATACATTGATACAGTCTAATTGCATGTACACATTCTATTATTTCACAGACACACACACACGCATCGTCCTCCGCAGCTCCAACCTCCTTCTCTGAATCGGCTGGATTGTGCTCAGGGGATGTGGGAGCAACTGAATTTTTATTTTTATCCCCCTCAGTCAACGTGCGCCCCAGGGCCTTATTTACCTCACATACCGTACACACACTGCACTGAATACAGAATTATTAATATCTTCATGGGCTTTTTTGTGGTGCTTGTCACCATAGTACCAGAACGCACCACAAACATTAATGAATTTGTCTCCATAACACCCTCGGGGATAGAAAGCAGACTATTCTGATGTCCATGTCAGATGTGACTTAGGCACTTTGAAGCCCAAGAATAACATTTTCAAAAGTGCCTAAGTGACTTAGGGACTTAAATCTCATTTTTCCCCCCAGTAACGTAGGGGTCCAAGAACCATGGAGATTTCACCCTCGTGTTGCTTTAAGTCTCTTCTCAAATGGCACTTGGGCTCCCACATCATTTAGTTGGTTTTGAAAATTTTATGAACAATGATTAAAGCCAAAATAACAAACTCACTATTTATTTGGGGTGATTGGGCACCAACCTGAGACCCTCAGGGCCTGACTCTTCAGACCACGCACCATTTCTGTGGAGCTTTTTGTGTTCAAAGTACTGTCCAGACATTAATAAACCTGCACAAAACTCCAGGGATGTAGGTGGGTGAGTATTATTGTTAGCTCCATTTGACAGATGGTGACACAGAGGGAAAACAAAGTGACTTGCCCAAGGCCCCCAGGAGTGTGGTCACCAGTGCAACCAGGAGAAAACTGAATATTTGGACTCGCAGCCCTGTGCTGGTTCCACCAGACTTCACTGCCTTCCTGCAGAATAGCTGAGCAGCCACATCCTGCCTGGACTTTGGCTGCAGTTGTGAGTGCTCAGTACTTCTGAAAATCAGACCCCATAAATATTGGTTTAAGAGACCTGCTCAGCATCACCTGTGACGGCTGCGGCAGAGGCAGGAATAGAGCTGAGTTCTAGTGCACGACGATCACTGCTCTTAGCAAGATCATCCTGGTTCTTCCTGCACTCCCCTGCTCATTCTCTACTGGCCTTCCAGTTTCTAAAGTGAATGAGGCAGGGGTCATACAGGCAACAGCCTGACACTGCACATCCCCCATTCATCCATCCTGGAAACAGACAGTGTCAGATGCCCTGTGGGAAAAAAATAATTCACTGGAAAACTTAATATTAATTGCCAGCCAGTCTGGTTCCCTTTACAAATAGCTTCCAGGACTCTCCCTTACAGTGCTCAGGTTCACTGGTTCCATTACACACCATGACTAAGCCAATGGCTTTGCAATCACATCAGCCAACTCCCTCAGTACTCTCGGATGCATTGCATCCGGCCCCATGAACTTGTGCATCTCCAGCCTTTCTAAATAGTCCTGAACCTGTTCTTTCAGCACTGAAAGCTGCTCACCTCCTCCCCATTCTGTGCTGCCCAGTGCAGCAGTCTGGGAGCTGACCTTGTCTGTGAAGACAGAGGCAAAAAAAGCATTGAGTACTTCAGCTTCTTCACATCATATGCCACTAGATTGCCTCCCCCATTCAGGAAGGGGCCCACACTTCCCTGACCTTCTTCTTGTTGCGAACATACTGTAGAAATTCTTCTTATTACCCTTTACGTTCCCTGCAACCTGCAAATCCAATTGTGCTTTGGCCTTTCTGATTTCACTCCTGCAACCTTGAGCAGTATTTTTATACTCCTCCCTAGTCATCTGTCCAAGATCCCACTTCTTGTAAGCTTACTTTTGTGTTTAAGCTCACCTAAGATTTCTCTGTTAAGTGAAGCTGGTCACCTGCCATAGTTGCTA
>NW_027131757.1:0-2867 GCF_026122565.2 Emydura macquarii macquarii
TCCAGGGGAGGAAAGGGAACAAACGAGGAATGAGGAGGCCTGGCCTTCTGGTAATAGCAGGGGGAACTGGTACCCGAGGCAGGGCCCGTTCATACCGCTCCCTCTGCCTCTCCCTGTGCGCTGCCCCTCCTGTCCCCATCCCAGCGCTCCAGGGAGGGACGTGTCCAGCCTGCCTGCAATGCACCGCGCACACCTTGCAGAACTAGAGCAGAAACAAAACAGACTGAGCCAGGACTCCTGGGTTCATTCCCAGCTCTGCTGGAGTTTTCCTGCGTCAGCCGGGAACATCCCTTCTTCTCTTCCTTGTATTTATATCTGTCACTGACTCGCAGGGTGTTCTCTGCCCCCTGCCCTCAGACAGCCTCTCTCCGAGCGTCCCCTTATTGTGCAGGGCCTGGGCCTCTCCACCCTATCAAGGGGTGTCTGGTCTGCGTAGGGCCGTGGCCGGCTCTCGTACTGGGACCTGCCCAGTCTGAGCTCACAGGGGCCGGTTGGGGGTCGCGTGGCGCTAGCAGAACAAACACACACATTAATAATAGCGGTTTGTGCCCTGCCCCGGGCGTGTGGGGCTGATCCTGGGACGGACACACGGACGGTTGTAGCCCGTTTTCACCCCCTGCAATGGAAATCCTCTGTGGCCCCGCCCACAGAACAGCACCGAGCAGAGAAACAGAATCCAGAGGCATGGGGACAAGCGGCTGCCAGGTGTAGAGCAGGATGGGCTCAGGGCACTCACCTCCTCAGATCCCAGGAAGTCTGATCCAGATGTGACTGCGCTTCTTGTGTTGCCACTTGATATAACAGGCCAGAATATCATTTTCTCCAGCGCTGTGAATGGAGGCGAGATGGGCCCCACGCCCGTGGGGCTGGCACTCAGCCTGGGACAAGAAGAGACAAGCCAGTTACCCCATTGCAACAGGAGACAGTCCAGCCCTGCTCTGGGGCGCTGCTTCCCCCGGCAGCAAGGGCTGTGAGGACAGGTCCCCGGATCAGCACCTCCTCCCACCCCCAGCACCAATGAGGGAGTGGGTAGAGCTGCTTTCCTCCGTCTTCCTCCACCCTGTCCCGGTTTTCCCCCCCGTGCTGTCCGGTCACCCCGGCGTGGCTGACAAAGGTCACTGTGCTGAGCCAAGGGACTTGGGTTGTGGAAGGCGCTCGGGGGCTTGTCCACGTGGCATCGTGGCTGAGAATGTGCAACCCTCGGACTAACGGCGCGGAGCAGGGAGGTGGTGATGCGTGTGTACACGGCATTCGTGAGATCAGCACTGGCACCGTGTCCTGTTCTGGGGCCCACTCCTTGGACAGGACGATGGCAAATTGGAGAGGGGCAGAAAGGAGCTCCAAGATCGACCCGAGGTCGGGAAAGCCTGCCTCGCACAGGGAGACTCGCAGGAAAGCTAGAAGGTTTCTGACTGTCCCTCCTTCTAGGCCAGCTTCAGATGGAGATGCAGCCAGGGTTCAGCATAACAGCTGCCCTGGGGAGGCGCTGTCTCTGGGCCAGCTGCCTGCCCAGCCAGACGCCCTGCTAAGGGGGTTTCCCCTCTACCGGCTCCATGTGGAGAGGAACCTTCCGTGGCTCCGAGCTGAGGTCCCGGCCAACGGCCTTGCCCCGTCCCCACAGCCCGGGCACAGGCCTGCTGGGTGATGGGTCTGTTACCTGCCCCTCTTCTATGCACACCTGGAGCAACTGCTCCCACACTAGCGACAGGGCAGAGCAAGAGCGACACAGCATTGCAGGGACAGACAGAGCGGGACAACAGAAACCACAGTCCGCCCGTCCCCCAGAGCACGAGCACAGGGACCTCCCAGCCCCACGGTAACATCCACGTGCACCCAGCACCCCACACAGCCACACGGGGACCCACCCCCACCCTCAGGTGCTGTGCCATGACTCCCCTGGCCATGGGCCAGCCAGCATCAGGGAGTGACCCAGAGACCTTCAGCCCGGCCCTGCCACCGAGCTGTGGGAGCTGCTCTGAGCCGGGCGCCAGCGAGGTCCGGGTTCTAGATCTAGGGGTTCCTGTCATTGATACAACACCAAACTAGCTTGAGCCCCCACTCAGGCACCTGGGAAATCACACACTGTCCGCTGTGTGCACCCAAAGGGCAATACTGCCCCTCTCGCAAGCACAGAGTCCTAGGGCAGGTCTACATTGACAGCAAGGATTGGCGGCAGTCGACGGGAGTTACGCAAGCTCTGCAGAGTAGTTTGTGTAACTCCTGTCATTTGTTACTTCCCTTTTAACACACCATCTGCACTGCACTGAGCCGAGCAGAAATGCCTTCCCCGTGATGCAGCGCTACACTTTGGAGGTGGTTTCACGAGATCGACTGCCGGATCGATTGAGCGGATTGAGCGGATCGATTGAGCCGGATCGATTGAGCGAATTCCCCACCGTCTGTGGGTAGAAAATAAACCTTTTAATAAAAGGCAGGAAGTTACACAGCACTGGTTTGGGGAAACAGTGCAAAGAGATTTCATAAAACAAGGAGCAGAACCCACCCCACCCCAGAGCACGTGGGGCGTGTCCTTCGCCTCTCCCTGCTCGCTCGTCCCCCTGCCCTACTGAGCATCGTAGAACCACTAGCCACCTCTTGGTTGTGGGGCTCAGCCAGTCCCCTCTGCTGCCTTCCGCCTCCTGCCAGATGTGGGCTCACCTGCCCCCGGCTGTCAGTCACTTCAAGTTTCCCAGTCCCCCAGCGAGGTCAGTTCTAGGGAGTTTCAGCTCTCAGTCCATGGGAAACGCCCCCGGCCCACACAGGAGCACTGTCCCTGCTTTTAACAAAACAAACGACTCCAAGAGCAATCGTTCATTCTACCTGCTAAGGGTGGGGGGAGATGGTCAATCCATGCCTGAGGGCAGCCC
>NW_027131758.1:0-2812 GCF_026122565.2 Emydura macquarii macquarii
ACTCCTGGCTGGTGTGATGATGTAGACCCGAACCTCCAGCCTTCATCTTTCTGTCCCATTTTATAGGGAAAAGACCCCATGTCAGTCTGTGGGTTTTTCACTGTCCTGCTGCATCTGCATTTGGTGTGATCCTTAATCACCCACCTCCTTGCAAGTCTGATCAGATCTTGTCCTTTGAAATGGGCTGACTCCAAAGTTATCAGGGTGGCTCCTCTTCAGTCAGTTGAGTGGTAAAAGTTATTATCTTCACTCCTTTCTTCTTCCCTCAAACGTTTGAGGTGAGGCTGGTGTTTTCTTCCTCTGTTTTGACATCCCTTACTCAGACCAATTGTTCAATCACTCTCCCTGTCTACACCCACCTCAATTGCTCAGCCATTCATACTTCAATCACTCAGTGCCAACTCCTAGCTGAAGAACTTACATATCATTCTTAAAGCAAACATTATTTCATTTTTGACAGTGTCTTTTATAATTGAAAGTAGATATATTACAGTTCACAGTGTGGCTTCTTATACTTAAAATAGAGTTTTTACAAATATATGTTGAAAGTGGGTAAAATTAACAGATAAAATGGTCAATGGATGGTTTTCAAACAATCTTAAACCAAATAGAACTATAGAAAGTACAGACAGACTTGAATTATTCTGCAGTAAATGGATATTTTAAAAAGGCTGAAGTGAACATTTCAAAGGGTAGAACAATACCAGTCAGTTGAGGTTTTAGCTTTTGATTAAAGTTACGATGTGTCAGGCTGAAATGCCACTTGGTAGGAAGGTGTGTGTGTGTGTGTGTTTGTGACTCTGTTCTTTCATGTATTTAATGAAAACAGGATTGGGCCAACAACCTGCCTGCCCCCCACCACCCACCCCTCAGTTCCCAGCACCAGGCCTGTGAGCTGGGGGGGAGGGGAAGCCAGCTGGGGGGCAGGGAAGGGTGTGTGTGGGTTGGGTGGGGGCAATGTCAGCGGTGGATGCTGAAGGTGGGGAGGGAGGGGCTTGCAGCAGCAGGAACATCATGGGGGATAGCTGCACAATGTCATTCCCCTGCAGCACTTCTGGGAGGGGACCATTTTGGGGAATAAATTCACAGTCTCTCACGCTGCCCTTTGCCATTTTGAATAAGGCCGCTCTCTGCCTCCTAGTCACCCGCCGCACTGCAATGTCCTCAAGATTCATGACAGCCTAAGGGGGATGTAGAGGGAATGAATGTCCAGCTTGCCCCCAGATAGCCCCTGCTCACCTTTCTGACACCATGCCAGCACCTCTTTGGAATATGAACAATAGCTGCTTGTGGGGTTTTTTTCTTCTATTCCCCACCACAGCACCTGCAGTGGCCAGACTCTCAAGGCCAGGGACTTTATCAGTGGCTGAGTGGCTGGCTAACCTGAGGGTGGGGGGGAAATGGAGAGTTTGGGATGAAATGTTCACAGACCTCATAGCAGCCTCCAAAAATAAAACCCACAAAAACAATGGGGGAGGGGGAGGCTGCACTTGAGGGCAGAAAGGGGGGAAGAAATGGAGCTGTCCAGAGAGATCCTTGCAGTGGCCAAAGGCAGCATTGCAGGGCCAGGGACAGCGCTGCCATGGCACAAGACACTGGAGAAAGACAGAGCTGCAGAGGCAACTCCTGGAGGCAACGCAGAGCCAGAACGCTCTGCTGCAGCACAGGCTGCTGTTAGACACCAGGCAACGTGGTGTCTCAGCCAGGACCCAGCCATGTTCTGCAGCCCCTGGGTAATACAGGGTCCAGCGAACACCAGCAACTCCTCTCTGCTGCACCCCCCAGCAGTGTCCCCAGGCACCATTCCTGTCACAGGCCCTAGCTCAGGGCAGCCAGCACAGCCGCCTTTGGCAGCCCAGCTTTTTTGAGCATCGAACGATCCTGATAACGTCCAGCCTTGCCACTCAACGCTGGAAGACACAAGAAGAGGCAGAAGCCAGGTGTCTGCTCACCTGGGACTCGACACCACCCCCGTTTTGTTCTGCCCTCCACTGCTCTGTGTCCCTAAGTTCTTGTTTCATTAATTGGTTTATTAAAGGTTTGTTTGTTTGTTATATAGGTTGTTGTTTAATAATAAAAACTATTAACAATTCATTACTAAAGAGCAACCTACTGACTCAATGGACTCTGTAAAAACCTAAAACGATTGAATAACCATTTATTGAAGCTTCTATTAATCATTAATGCATCTCTTATACACTCTTCATAAATGGAACCCTAGGAGAAAGTGTGACCCAAGGGAAATGTGTGACCCACATAATAACGTAATGGGCAGCCCTGCACTACACTGCAGCTATTTGGGTTCTGGGACTTGGGCGGGTGCGAGCTAAAAGCCCCTCCCCCAGCCTAAGGGGAGAAGCTGCTGAGCCTTGGACTCAACTAATTACGAGGGACGACAAATGAAAAAAGGAACAAGTGTGGAGGTCAAAGGGCTAGACGGAGGGAACCTGAAGGGGACACCGAGCAGAAAACCTCGGAAAGCGCCCACTGCTCCTCAAAAGTAGCTAAGGAGTCAGTGGGGACAGCTCAGATATGTGATCGGATGAAGGAACGGAAATAGGCCTCACAGTCACAGAGCATCTCCTCAGCCACCCTCCTCTCCCTGGGGTTGTAGATGGCCACCTTGGCCAAGGCAAGGAGGAGATTGAGGAGAAGGTTCCATGTCTTTGTGGGGCCACAGATGGGGTGTGCCTATATCGGAAGGTTTGGGGAGAAGTGCAGCCAGAATAGGGGCTGCAAGCTGTCACAGTCCAGATCTACGTATGCCAGGGTCTCCCTCACACTGCAGAAGGGACAGGTATTGGGACGAGGG
>NW_027131759.1:0-28184 GCF_026122565.2 Emydura macquarii macquarii
TGTAAGGATGTAGTTAAATACGTATAATGCCATCTGTTTAGGGCCAGATTTTTTCTTAGTAAAATCAGTGGAGCTGTAGTGTAGCACTTCTGACTTAAATCGATTTATTATTTATTTATATCAGTGTAACTAGTTTTTCTGGGTTTTTCACCTGAGTTTTCTATCTATCTGTCTGTCTGTCTATCTATCTATCTATCTATTGTGACGGGCCAGCCCTGACAGCTATAAGAGGGTGCTGGAAGGCATATATATCAGCCCCAGGCTTAGCAAATCCTTGTTCCCTGGGTGATCCAGCTGTGGCCAATCCAGGGCAATTAGGCCAATTATGCCAATCAGACAAGCTGGGGCCAATCAAGGAGCTTGCCCCAGCAGTTAAAAGCCTCCGAGTCAGGCAGATGGGGGCAGCTGAGAGGGAGTTGAGCAGAGGAGTGGAGCAGAGCTGCTACAAGGCATGGAGTCAGTGGAGGAGCAGAGTAGAGCGGAGCAGAGCAGAGCTGCTTCAAGGTGTGGAGCCGGTGGAGGAGCTAGTGTGGGTGTGGCGAGAGCACCCAGTCACGGGAGGTAAGAAGGAGCCTGTGAACCAAGACCAGAGGACACCGGCCCCAAAGAGCCTGAAGAAGAGCCACATGCCAGGGGGGGCTACAGACGAGTGACCGAGGGAAAGTAGTAGCCCCATGGACTAAGCTGTTTGAGGCTACTCCTCAGAGGGTCCCTGGGTCAGGGCCCAGAGTAGAGGGCAGGACCGGGCGCCCCCCTCCCACCCAGCCACACCACCGGCATAGCCGTAAGGAGCGCAGACACACGGGGCAAAATAGGCCCACCATGCCACAACTGGTGTCAGAAGTGGGATTTGTGTGCAGCGGCTAGAGAGAGAAGAAGAGGGGGAAAAAAAAAACCCGTCCATAATGGAGGACATAGTCAAGGCCCTCATACAAGCCATGGCGGCCCAGCAAGAGGCCACCAGGGCTCAGATAGCCTCCCAGCAGGAATCAATGTGGCTCCAGCAAGAGACTAACCTGTTGCTGATCAGTCAGGCCAACCAGGACCGGGCCCTCTTGCGAGAAGTGGTGACCCACCTGAAGACCCTGACCTCCCACACTCCTGGGACAGAGGGGATGCGAACACTACGGGCCACCAGCTATTTGCAGAAGATGACTGCGGAGGATGATGTGGAGGCATACCTCCTCACCTTTGAGAGAGTCGCCACCCGTGAGGCTTGGCCCCAGGCCTAGTGGGCTGGTATCCTCACCCCCTTTTTGTATGGAGAAGCCCAAAAGGCCTATTATGACCTGCCCGCAGTAGCTGCAGCAGGCTATCATCAGTTAAAGACAGAGATCCTGGCTCAGGCGGGAGTAACCATGGCTGTGCAGGCCCAGAGATACCATAACTGGAGGTACCAGGAGGACAAGGCCCTGCGGTCACAACTATTTGACCTTGCCCATCTCACACAGAAGTGGCTGCAGCCAGAGATCCACCGGCCAGAGAAGGTCCTTGAGATTCTCATCATTGACCGGTACATGACGGGACTACCACCGGACCTCTGCGCCTGGATAGGCCAGAATGACCCGTCTTCCTACGATGAACTAGTTTCTCTAGTAGAGAGACGGGTAACGGCCAGGGGTCTTACCCGACCCACCAGAGAAGATTTGCCCCGGGTCAAAAGGCCTACCCCAGTTCCTGGGATCTGGACACCTGAGAATCCGGGGAAGACTGGGAGGAAGATGAGGGAAACGGAGGCCTTCTGGAGGCCACCAAAGGACGGGGTGATGTGGGCAGTGAGTATAGGGTCAGAACCTTTAGCCCAAAGGATAAAGGTGTGCCTAGGGCCTCCTACCAATGCTATGCATGTGGGGAGTGGGGACACATAGCTGCCCAATGCCCCAATTCGGAGGAACCCATGCAATGTAACCTGGGGACCTGCAGCCTAATCCACCTGGTGGGGGTCTCCCTAACCCCACATAGGTATACAAGGCCTGTGAAGTTAAATGGAGTTAAGATCCTGGCCCTGGTAGACTCCGGGAGTGCCATTACGCTCATCTCTGGGAAATTTGTAAAGCGCAGCCAATTGACACAGGCTAAATGCATGGGAGTAACTTGCGTTCATGGGGTCGTTAGTTACTACCCAACCATCCCAGTGGATATCGAAGTTCCGAGAGGTGTCACCAGGGTGACAGCAGGAGTAGTTCCTAGGCTTCCATATCCGGTACTCATAGGAAGAGATTTCCCAGGGTTTGGAACCCTACTTCCCCTGGAGGGGTCAGGGGAAGGGGAGGGCCTTGCAGCTAATGGACTGGCCTCCCTAGATAGCCATCTCCCAATGTTCTCCGAGACTGCTGAGGATCTGTTCCCGGCCCCAGGGAAGGGCCGAAAGACCAGGGCTGAAAGGAGGGCATCCAAGGTAATGGGTACAAGGATCTTGGCCCAGGGTTTGAAGCCAGACATGGTGGGCAGGCAGACTGGTCCGCAGCTAGAGAAGCTGCCCTGAGAGAGGAAGGGCCTGAAGTGGACCCCGAACCAGATCACACCAGACTGGAAGCAGAGGTGGAAATGGGTCCCTTGGAGCTTGGACAACCCGCATCGGCACGAGGGAACTTCGGCCAAGACCAGGCTGAAGACCCGAGGTACGTCAATTGCAGAAAAAACGTGGCAGAGATAGACGGAGTGCCTGTGGAGGGGAAAACTTGGGGTCCAGGGCCGTATTTCATGAAAAAGGGGGATTTTCTGTATCGGGCTACAGAAGTAAATGGAGAGAAGGTGCTCCAGCTCCTGGTGCCCCAGAAACACCAAAGAGCTGTGCTGAGCTTGGCCCACAGCCATCTCTTTGGAGGGCACTTGGGGGTAGAAAAAACACTGGCCCGAATCTTAAGGAGGTTCTTTTGGCCGGGCATACATGAGGACGTTCAGCGCTACTGTGCCACATGCCCGGAATGCCAGCTACACAGCCCCCAGCCTCACTTACGGGCCTCTTTAGTGCCCCTCCCCATCATTGACATGCCATTTGAACAGATTGCCATGGATCTAGTGGGTCCCTTGGAGAAAACGATTTGAGGCCACCAACACATATTTGTCATCCTCGACTACGCCACCAGGTACCCGGAAGCTGTCCCTTTGCGGAATACCATCTCGAAGGTAATTGCGAACGAGCTAGTGAAGATTTTCACCCGGGTGGGGCTACCCAAGGAGATATTAACGGACCAAGGGACCCCATTCATGTCAAAACTGATAAAGTACTTGTGTACTCTCCTACATGTGCGGGCCCTATGGACTTCCATCTACCACCCTCAGACAGACGGCCTTGAAAAAGGTTCAATAGGACCCTCAATGCCATGATAAAGAAGGTGGTAAGCCGAGATGGAAAGGACTGGGACGTCTTGCTGCCGTATCTCATGTTTGCCATCCGGGAGGTTCCTCAGGCCTCCCCCTCTTTGAACTATTATATGGATGTCACCCCCGGGGAATCTTGGACATAGCCAGGGAAATATGGGAGGAGGAGCCCACACCAAGGAAGAGCGTAGTTGATCATGTGCTCCAGATGAGGGACCAGATAGTCCGAGTCACCCCCATTGTACGGGAACATTTGTAAAAAGTCCAGCAGGCCAAGCAGGTCCGCTATAACCGTCAAGCCATAATGCGACGATTTCATCCAGGGGACCAGGTAATGATACTGGTTCCCACCGCTGAAAGCAAGTTGTTGGCCCAGTGGCAGGGGCCCTACAAAGTGGTTGAGCCCGTGGGGGAGACCAACTATAAGGTACAGCAACCAGGGCATCGCAAACAAGAACAGATTTATCTCATCAACTTATTAAAGCCCTGGAAGGCTCGGGAAGTATGTGTGGCCTTACCCCAGGATGTAGAACCCCTTTAACAAGTGAAGATATCCCCGGACCTAACACCAAACCAGAAGGCTGAGGAGACCGAAGTGGTAGCCCGAAACCGGGATGTCTTCACAACTAAGCCAGGATGAACAATGGAGGTTGTTCACCCCATTATCACAAACCCCGGAGCCAAACGATGAGGCCCTACCGAAAACCCGAGGCCAAGAGAGAGGAAATTAGGGCTGAGATCAGGAAAATGTTGGAGCTGGGAATCATAGAAGAATCCCATAGTCAGTGGTCTAGCCCAGTCGTGCTAGTGCCTAAACCTGACGGCACTACGAGGTTTTGTAATGACTTTCGCATGCTCAATGAGGTTTCTCAGTTTGATGCATACCCCAAGCCCCAAACAGATGAGCTCGTGGATCGATTGGGCAAGGCCCGGTTCTTAACTACCCTTGATCTGTTGAAGGGATATTGGCAGGTCCCTCTAGCCAAAGAGGCAAAGGAAAAGACTGCGTTCTCTACACCAGAGGGGTTGTTCCAGTACACTGTCCTCCCCTTCGGACTACTTGGGGCCCCAGCTACCTTCCAGCGTCTAATGGATAAGCTGCTGCGCCCCCATGCCGACTATGCAGCCGCGTATTTGAATGACATAGTCATTCACATCCCAGACTGGGAAACCCACCTGAGGAAGGTAGAAGGGGTATTGAACACCCTGCGGCAGGCCGGCCTCACCGCCAATCCCACCAAGTGTGCCATAGGTCTAGCTGAGGCTAGGTACCTCGGATACATCGTAGGGAGGGGTGTGGTGAGACCCCAACTAAATAAGCTAGAAGCTATCCAGAATTGGCCCTGGCCTAACCGGAAGAAGCAGGTCCGAGAATTTTTAGGTGTGGTGGGGTACTACCGGTGATTCATCCCACATTTTGCCTCCAGAGCCAGCCCCCTGATGGACCTGATAAAAGCCCGGGGCCCAGAGATGGTACGATGGACCACTGCAGCCGAAGAGGCCTTTACAGACTTGAGGACAGCCCTCTGCAGTGACCCCATACTCCTCGCCCCGGACTTTACAAAAGAATTCATCCTACAGACCGATGCCTCTGAGGTGGGCTTGGGTGCGGTCCTATCGTAGATGGCGGGTGACGAGGAACACCCTGTATTGTACCTCAGCAAGAAACTCCTCCCAAGGGAACAGTGGTACGCGGTTGTAGAAGGGGAATTCCTCTCAGTCAAGTGGGCTATGGAAGCGCTCCACTACTACCTGCTGGGGCACCACTTTACCCTCGTGACTGATCACGCTCCCTTCCAGTGGATGCACCGGAACAGGGAGAAAAATGCATGGGTAACCAAGTGGTTCTTGTCCCTGCAACCTTTCCGGTTCACGATACAACACTGGGCAGGCAGTCACCACAGGAATGCCGATGGCCTGTCCCGAGTACACTGTATGACGTCCCAAGTTGCCCAACCCGGTGGGTTTGAGCATGGGGGGAGGATGTGTGATGGGGCCAGCCCTGACGGCTATAGGAGGGTTCTGGAAGGCATATATATCAGCCCCAGTCTAAGCAAATCCTTGTTCCCTGGGTGATCCAGCTGCGGCCACTCCAGGACAATTAGGTCAATTACTCCAATCAGGCCAGCTGGGGCCAATCAAGGAGCTTGCTCCAGCAGTTAAAAGCCTCCGAGTCAGGCAGATGGGGGCAGCTGAGAGGGAGTTGAGCAGAGGAGTGGAGCAGAGCTGCTACAAGGCATGGAGTCAGTGGAGGAGCAGAGTAGAGCGGAGCAGAGCAGAGCTGCTTCAAGGTGTGGAGCCGGTGGAGGAGCTAGTGTGGGTGTGGCGAGAGCACCCAGTCACGGGAGGTAAGAAGGAGCCTGTGAAACCAAGACCAGAGGACGCCAGCCCCAAAGAGCCTGAAGGAGAGCCACATGCCGGGGGGGGGCTACAGACGAGTGACCGAGGGAAGGTAGTAGCCCCATGGACTAAGCTGCTTGAGGCTACTCCTCGCAGGGTCCCTGGGTCAGGGCCCAGGGTAGAGGGCGGGACTGGGCGCCCCCCCCCCACTCCCACCCAGCCACACCACCGGCATAGACATAAGGAGTGCAGACCCACGGGGCAAAATAGGCCCACCTCGCCACACTATCTATCTATCTATCAAATCATTAACAAGAAATAATAATTTTTGCAGTATATGGTGAATACAAACACAATTGAACTTAGGGTGAGCAGATGTCCCGATTTTATAGGAACAGGCCCGATTTTTGGGGCTTTTTCTTAAGTAGGCATCTATCACCCCCCCACTCTGGCCCGATTTTTCACACTTGCTATCTGGTCAACCTAATTCAACTGGTGTTAGTTGCTTTACAGCAGAGCATCGTCCATTGTCAGTTGTCGGCTGTGTATGTGTTCTCCCACTGTATGTGCTGTCCCAGCTCTGTGCAGGCAACCGAGACACCATTCCACAATCAAATTATTCAATAAGACCACAGATCCTTTCAACAATGAAGGCACCCAGCCAGGTTTATTGTGGGCAAGCAAGGTCCTAGTATCCCATAGACTCTACAGGATCACTAACACATGTATGCTTGTTATAATTCACCAGCTCAATAAATGGTGCGACTTTCCATTTCCCCCTCAGCCAGACCCAAGATGCTTCCTCTGAGACCCTCTTTTATACATTGAGGCAAACAAGTTGCGTATTGCCTCTCTGATGTGTGTAGTTGCCACCCCCTGATGTGACAAGGCACCACCCTTTGACGTGGTAAGATACCATCCATTACCTTGTACCAGGTGGTTTGGTCAAAACTTCTCTATTCATCATATTAACAAGACATTTCTATCCATTGTGGTGTCATTTGAAGAGGTCGGTGAGCCCTCGTTATCTACGGGGTATTAGGATCTCCTGGTACCTTTCTGGAATGTGCTTGTGCCTTACATTTCTTTGGGATGTGTGTTTGTTACACCAGCTCTGTCCTTGCCACTTTCTGTGAGCCTGCCAGCGTTCACAGCCTGACTTCTGCTAACTTGGCTTTATAACAGACTTTGACCATTACTTTAGCTCAGGCTTCATATCTAGCCTGTTATGCTAGACCTCAGGCCTCATACCTGGCCTGCTATGCTAGGTCTCAGGCTCTTACTTTCTACTACAACATAGATCCTCTGCAGTCAATAGGGCTTCTTTCTCAGCTGGTGTGTGTTGAAATAGGAATGGGGCCTAGCTTTTCTCGGCTTGGATGTAACTAGATTTACACTGGGTGGTGTATGGAATGCCAGATCAGCACATTTTATGGTACTTGCCCACTTACACCAAGATTATTTTTATTGATTTCCATTTTCATAAGTGTGGGAGGTTATTGCGAGTGGGGTCAGGCAATGGGGACGTCAGAAAATAATTAATGAATGAGAGTAGAAGCTGAGATTTAAAAGTTATGCCTTTATAACCATTAAAAAAGAAATTGTCAACATCCCATGTCAGAATTTACAAACTTAGTAGCCTGAAACCAAACTCTAACAAGTTCTTAAGCAGTATTTTTATTACTTTCCCTATCTGCACATTTTGATTATTATCAATGGTTGGTGCCTATATGGTGAAATTGACCTTTTTCAACATTTTTCAATAAAAATCTAACCTCCAAGCCTAGCGATAACAAAATGACACCAGACAAGTAACATACACTGATGTTTATGTCACTACTTGGTTTACCTGAGAATCTTTGACCAAAACCTCAGTGGTATTAAACTGATGATGTCAAAACTTCTCTGCTTTGGCACTGGTCTAGCTGACATGGGAAATTTTACCCTTACATCTCTGTCACACTGACTTTCTCCAAGGGTGTCATAAGCCAAATCGGGGTCTTTTTGTGTATTAGCCATTGTCCAAATCCTGGTCTATTTGAAGTGAATGGATAAACCCCAGTGACTTCAAAGGGATACAGATTCAGCCTCATTATCCCACATCATTCTTTGGGAAACAACAGAAAATCCTCCTCATCAAAAAAACCTTTTCCATCATAGTAAGAATAACACCACTTTTAACTAGTTATTTAGGTTAATAGTAGAAGAAGAAGAAGAAGAAGAAGAAGAAGAAGATAGTTATCTAAGACTCTAGGCTCCTTACCATATAATTAATTATACAGTAATATCTCAGCAGTCTGACATCATAATTTCAACAAGAACTTAGCCACACTAACACCTCTTCTGCACTCCTTTGTCATTGTGGAAAGCAAATCTCCAGCTTACTCACAAAACCCCTAGAAACAGATGACACCTGGGTACCACAAGTAGACGACAAACACTGAAAATTTCATCTAACCAAACATGCTTCATTTCCCAAGAAAAACCTGGAACAAAGAAATGACTCAACCCACCAACAACCCAAGTAGAAAAAATGAAACTAAAAAACAGTAAAAAAAGCAAAAAACAAACAAAAGCTGCATTGTTACCTCAAGCAGAGTTTTTATCCTGAAAAATAAAGAGAGAGATTCCAGGAAATACATGAGGGACTTCTCTATGACTACTGATTTTAGGTGCAAGGTGATAAGATAATGTGGTGATGGGTTGCAGTATACAATCAGCAGATAGATCAATAGATCGATCGATCAATAGATAGATTTTTAACTTATTTACACTTGTGCAAAACTTCATTAATTCCATTGACTGCAGTGGTGTTTGTCTATATTTTTGCCACTGTAAATACCCCAATGTTCATACATAGATTGCATGCAATGTTCTCATGCAGAAAATAATATTAACAGTAAATTATATTTATAAAGAAACACAGAATGACACTGTGGTTATGGAAAGAAGGCAGACATTTTATTCTTGGTGAATATCCTCAATCCAATCATTTTCCACAGGGCAACTATAATCTTCTTGTTTCTTATACTGTAGATGATGGGATTCATCATGGGAGGTACCACAGAATAGAGGCCACAAGAACCAGCCCTGATGCTGAGCTGGAGATGAGTTTCAGGTAGGCAAAGGTTCCAGGGCAAAGGAACAAGGCGTGGTGAGGTGAGGGAGGCAGGTGGAGACAGCTTTACACCAGCCCTGCTCAAAGGGGATTCTCAGCACTCTTTTGAAGATCTGAAAATATGACACTATTACAAAAACAAAGCAGCTTAAGACTAAGCACACACCAAAGACAATATCCCCACTTTCACTGACATATGAGTCAGCGCAGGCGAGCTTAAGTACCTGGAGAATTTCACAGAAGAATTGAGCCACCGTGTTGTCTCCTCAGAAAGTTAACACAAACATGTTACCAATGTTCAGAGCAGAATACGGAACATGGCAAATCCAAGCAATGGCCACCATTTGGACACAAGCTCTCCTGTTCATCACAGTCTCATAATGCAGCGGGAGGCAGATGGCGACATATCAGTCATATGCAATGACGGTCAGTAAGGCAAAATCTGCTGATACAAAGAATAAAAGAAGAAAGACTTGGGCAAGGCATCCAGAATAAGAAATCGACCTTGTGTTCATGAGGGAATTGACCATGGATTTGGGGATGGTGACAGAGATGAAGCCAAGGTATAGGATGGACAGATTCATCAGGAAGAAGTACATTGGGCTGTGAAGGTGGGGGTCGAGGGCTACTGCTGTGTTGATGAGAAGATTCCCCAACAGGACTGCCAGGTAAACCACTAGAAACACCACAGAGTGCAATATCTGCAGCTCCCGAATGTCAGAGAATCTCAGGAGAAGGAACTTGGTCAGTGTGGTTCGGTTGGACATTTTCTTCCCCAACATGTTGTGTCCTGCCTGTGGAGGGAAGAAGAAGGACAATGGTCAGGATTGGCATGACAAACGGAACAGCTCCAGTTCCCTTCTCCACAACATCTCATGTTGTTTTTTTAAGGCCCAGCTTGACAAAGCCCCAGCTGGGATGATTTAGTTGGGGGTAGTTCCTGCTTTGAGCAGGGGGTTGGACTAGATACCTCCTTCTAACCCTAATCTTCTGTAATTCTATGTGACTGTCAAAAGAATACAGCACTCATCACTTCTGTTGAGCAGGAGCTGTGAATGCTCCTCACTGCCGACAAGTCCGGTGCATGATCACACAAGTCCAAATCAGCACAAGTCACAAAAATCAGTGGAACTGGGTCAGTTCAGACCCTCTGAAGATCTAAGCCAAGACCTGCCTTGATAAAATGGAGTAAGAAAGATGGAACAGAGTACAAGCCACATCTGACAGCCCCAGCACAGAAAGTCCCTTTATTGTGACCAACAGCAGGCTCACAGCTTGGGCGTGGAACTGAAATTCTAAAACACTAGCACATCCCGAGTCCCATTTTCCAGGGAAATATGACATAGATTTCCCCCAGTGTCTAAAAGTTGGAGCTTGTCTGTGACGATTCTAACCCAACACCACACAGACGGACTGCTCTCCGCTCATGTTTTGGTGTCCGACACCCAGTGCCAGCTGTGTAATGATGAGCTAGCAGCATCCCTCCATTACCGCTGTGTTGTACAGTTTGCCTCTATGATCTTGTGTCCGTGCTGCATGGGTCAGTGACAGTCAGGAATGCTGAGCTCTATTCCTTGCTGTGCCAATGACCTTCTGTGTGATCTCAGAATCATAGAGTCATAGAAGATTAGAATTGGAAGGGATCTCAGGAGGTCATCTAGTCCAACCCCAAAGCAGGACCAAACCCAACTCAGTCATCCCAGCCAGGGCTTTATCAAGCCACTGCTTAAAAACCTCTAAGAATGGAGATTACACCACTCCCTAGGTAACCCATTCCAGTGCTTCACCACCCTCCTAGTGAAAAAGCTTTTCCTACTATCCAACTTAGACCTTCCCCACTGCAACTTGAGACCATTTCTCCTTGTTCTGTCATCTGCCACCACTGAGAACAGCCTAGCTCCATCCTCCCTGGAACCCCCTTTCAGGTAGTTAAAGGCTGCCATCAAATCCTACCTCATCCTTTTCTTCTGCAGACTAAACAAGCTTCTCACCTTTCCTCATAAGTCCTGTGTTCCAGCCCCCTAATCATTTTTGTTGCCCTCCACTGGACTCTCTTCAACTTGTCCACATCCATTTTGTAGTGGGGGGCCCAAAACTGGACACAATACTCCAAATGTGGCATGACTTCACTCAATAAGCTGGCAGTGCTCCTACTAATGCAGCCCAATATGCTATTAACCTTCTTGGCAACCAGGGCACACTGCTGACTAATATCCAGCTTCTTATCCACTGTAACCGGCAGGTCCTTTTCTGCAGAACTGCTGCCTAATCTGTCAGTCCCAGTTCTTGAACCTTGGGCCAGTCCATTCCCTTCTCTGTGCCACAGTTTCCCCTCTCTGTCTCTGCCTTGTCTATTTCACTGGGACCTTTTCGGGAGATGGGCTGTTTCTTGTTAAATGTTGGATGTTCTGTACACTTAGTTACAGTATTTGATTTAGTTGGGGTTGGCTCTGCTTTGAGCAGGGGGTTGGACTAGATGGTCCCTTCCAATCCTGATCTTCTATAATTCTACAATTCCATGCTCAAATGTCTACTGGATATGGTGCTGAAGCAGAAAGATTGTATGCCCACTGATCAGTCCATCAGGAAAAGCCATATTTCCATCACCTTTGCTATCCTATATCTTTATCTTGCCAGATGTAAAGGCTGTGGACCTCTTGGTACATCTAGACAGATTTACTTGTAGTGCTGGGGGTGGGGAGGGTGCTGGTGATCATGTATGTATGTGTAGGTGCCAGTGACATAAGGAGAGGTAGAAGAGAGGTCCTGAGTACCAAACAGATTGCTAGGTCAAAGATTAAAGTCCAGGACCTCCATGGTAGGAGTCTCTGAAATGTTTCCAGTGTTACGCACAGGACTGGAAAGACAGGCAGAACTGCAGGGTCTCAATGCGTGGATGAGACAAAGTTCAGAGAAGGGATTCAGGTTGATTAGGAGCTGGGGAACCTTTTGGGAAAGTATGTGCACCACCCAAAACAAAGCAGAGCCAGATTGCTGCAATGTACAACACTGTAACAGGTCAATTAATTCCCTTTTCTACCTCCATTTCCATTCATACCAGTGTCTGTTGCTTAATGCGGCCATTTCTTTATGGAATTATGAAGTGAAGAAATTTCCATGGAGAACAGACTCTTCACCTCTAGAATGAGAGGGAACGTTCTTAGAGAGAACACAGGAACAAACCATCCTTATGTGCAGAAAGAATAGCAAATATGGTAGGCGCTCAGCTTGGCTTAACAAAGAAGTCTTTGGTGAACGTAAACACAAAAAAGCTTACAAGAAGCGGCGAACAGAGGGGCGGCTAACAGAAGGAGAAGGAGGGAGTTTGCCTGGGAGCTGACCCAGGTGAGTGCTAAGTGAGTGCTGTGCTAGAGGGGGGAGTATCTGAGAGACCAGGTGTGTGACTGGTGCAAGTACAGCTGACTGTGGGTGGGTGCTTGTGACTGGTGCAGTTACAGGCACCATTGTGGCAGTTGGGGGTTTGTCTGTTTGAGTGATTGATTGGATCCAGGTGGGGTTAATTGCGGGGGCAGGGCTTTGAGGGGTAAATGTAGGGGCGGGCCAACTGCCCCAGCCTTATAAAAGGCAGCCAGCTGCGGACCAGCTGACCGGTGAACAGAGGGGCGGCTAACAGAAGGAGAAGGAGGGAGTTTGCCTGGGAGTTCGCCTGAGGACAGAGCCCACAGTGGGTTTTGGCCTTTCAGACGTTGCTGAGCAGGAAATTGAGCATCTGAGGAGGCTCTCAGAGCAGAGATATGGAGAGGGAGCGATCCGTTGTTGTCACCTGCACTGGATGTGCTATGTTTGTCTTCCTCCCACAGGATAGAGATGACTTCATCTGTACCAAGTGCAGGCTGGTTTCCTTATTGGAAGAGAAGTTTAAAGGACTAGAGACCCAAATGTCAACCCTGCAGTGCATTACAGAAAACAATGTCTTTCTCCATCAGGCACAGGCAGAGCGTAAGGAAGATTCAGAGAAGGCCGGGCAGGCGAAAATGAAGAACGGGGAAGAAAATTGGCAGCATGTGACCTCCCGAAGAAAGAGAACCTATGTGCCAACCATGCAGATAGAAGTAAGGAATCGTTTTCATCCTCTCTGCACAAGTACTACGATGGAGAATGATTTGGAGGACCCTTCGGAGGGAATGGATCATCAGGAGACCCGTTTAATCAGAAGGAAAGGGATGCATTCTCCTAGGGATGGGGGTTCCACAACCACCATTCCAAAGAGGAAGAGAAGGGTGATGGTGGTCGGGGACTCTTCCTAAGGGGGACGGAGTCATCCATCTGCCGTCCAGACCGGGAAAATAGAGAAGTGTGCTGCTTGCCTGGAGCTAGGATTACAGATGTGACGGAGAGACTGCCAAAACTTATCAAGTCCTCAGACCACTACCCCTTCCTGCTTCTCCACGTGGGCACCAATGACACTGCCAAGAATGATCTTGAGCGGATCACTGCGGACTATGTGGCTCTGGGAAAAGAGATAAAGGAGTTTGAAGCGCAAGTGGTGTTCTCATCCATCCTCCCTGTTCAGGGAAAAGGCCCAGGTAGGGACCGTCGCATTGGGGAAGTAAATGCGTGGTTACGCAGGTGGTGTCGAAGGGAGGGCTTTGGATTCTTCGATCATGGAATGCTGTTCCAGGAAGAAGAATTACTAGAAAGAGACGGGTTTCATCTAACGAAGACAGGGAAGAGTATCTTCACAGACAGGCTGGCTAACCTAGTGAGGAGGGCTTTAAATTAGTTTCGACGGGGGACGGGGACCTAACCCGAAGGTTAGTGGGGAAGAGGGACACCACAAGGAAGCAGAAGGAGGAGGGTGCAGCAGGGGAGGCCTCCCGATTCATACTGTGAAAGTAGGCCACTCGGCTACTTATCTCAAGTGCCTGTACACAAATGCAAGAAGTCTGGGAAACAAGCAGGAAGAACTGGAAGTCCTGGCACAGTCAAGAAACTACGACATGATTGGAATAACTGAGAGTTGGTGGAATAACTATCACGATTGGAGCACTGTCATGGATGGGTATAGACTGTTCAGGAAGGACAGGCAGGGGCGAAAGGGGGGAGGAGTTGCACTGTATGTAAGAGAGCACTATGACTGCCCTGAGCTCCAGTATGAAACCGGAGATAAGTCAGTTGAGTGTCTCTAGGTTAAGCTTAGAAGCAAGAACAATAAGAGTGATGTCCTGGTGGGTGTCTGTTACAGACCACCAGACCAGGAGGATGAGGCTTTCTTTGCTCAACTAGGGAAAGTTTCCAGTTCACAGGGCCTGATTCTCATGGGAGATTTCAATCACCCTGACATCTGCTGGAAGAGCAATACAGCAGGGCACAAACAATCCAGGAACTTTTTGGAGAGTGTCGCAGACAATTTCCTGGTGGAAGTGCTGGAGCAACCAACTAGGGGCCATGCTTTTCTTGACCTGCTGCTCACAAACAGGGAAGATTTGGTAGGGGAAGTAGAAGTGGGTGGCAACCTAGGCAGCAGTGACCATGAGATGGTCGAGTTCAGGATCCTGACGAAAGGAAGAAAGGAGAACAGCAGGATACGGACCATGGACTTCAGAAAAGCGGACTTTGACTCCCTCAGGGAATTGATGGGCAGGATTCCCTGGGCGGCTAATATGAGGGGGAAAGGAAACCAAGAGAGCTGGCTGTTTTTTAAAGAGACCTTATTGAGGGCACAAGAGCAAACCATCCCGATGTGCAGAAAGAATAGCAAATATGGTAGACATCCAGCTTGGGTTAACAAAGATGTCCTTGGCGCACTTAAACACAAAAAAGAAGCTTACAAGAAGTGGAAGCTTGGTCAGATGACTAGGGAGGATTATATAAACACTGCTCGAACATGCAGGAATGAAATCAGGAAGGCCAAAGCACAATTGGAGTTGCGGCTAGCAAGGGACGTGAAGGGGAACAAGAAGGGTTTCTACAGGCATGTTGCCAACAAGAGGAAGATTCGGGAAAGTGTGGGCCCCTTAGAGAATGAGGGAGGTGACCTAGTGACGGAGGATGTGGAGAAATCTGAGGTACTCAATGCCTTTTTTTCCTCTGTCTTCACAGACAAGATCAGCTCTCAGACAGCTGCACTGGGTGGCACAGAATGGGAAGGAGGCGAACATCCCGCAGTGCTGAAGGAACTGGTCCAAGACTATTTAGAAAGATTGGACATACGCAAGTCAATGGGGCCGGATGCAATGCACCCGAGGGTGCTGAGGGAGTTGGCTGAGGTGATTTCAGAGCCATTGGCTATTATCTTTGAAAGCTCGTGGCAACAGGGGGAGGTCCCTGAGGACTGGAAAAAAGCAAATCTAGTGCCCATCTTCAAAAAAGGGAGGAAAGAGGATCCAGGGAACTACAGACCGGTCAGCCTCACTTCAATCCCTGGAAAAATCATGGAGCAGGTCCTTAAGGAATCCATTTTAAGGCACTTGGAAGAGAGGGAGGTGATCAGGAACAGTCAACACGGATTCACTCAGGGAAAGTCATGCCTTACCAACCTGATTGCTTTCTATGATGAGGTGACTGGCTCTGTGGATGTAGGAAAGGTGGTGGATGTGATATACCTTGACTTTAGCAAAGCTTTTGATACTGTCTCTCACATTATTCTTATCAGCAAGTTAAAGAAGTATGGGTTGGATGAATGGACTATAAAATGGATAGAGAACTGGATAGAGCATAGGGCTCAACGAGTAGTGATCAATGGCTCCATGTCTAGCTGGCAACCGGTCACAAGCGGAGTTCCCCAGGGGTCGGTCCCGGGGCCGGTTTTGTTCAACATCTTTATTAATGATCTGGAGGATGGGGTAGATTGCACCCTCAGCAAGTTTGTGGACGACACTAAGCTGGGGGGAGTGGTAGATACCCTGTAAGGTAGGTATAGGATACAGAGTGACCTAAACAAACTGGAGGATTGGGCCAAAAGAAATCTAATGAGGTTCAAGAAGGACAAGTGCAGAGTCCTCCACTTAGGAAGGAAGAATCCCATGCACAGCTATAGACTGGGGACCGACGAGCTGGGCAGCAGCTCTGCAGAAAAGGTCCTGAGGGTAATGGTGGATAAAAAGCTGGATATGAGTCAGCAGTGTGCCCTGATTGTCAAGAAGGCTAATGTCATATTGGGCTGGATTAGGAGGGGCATTGCCAGTAGGTCACGGGAAGTGATTATTCCCCTCTATTCGGCATTGGTGAGGCCGCATTTAGAATATTGTGTCCAGTTTTGGGCCACCTTCTAGAAAAAGGATGTGGACAAGTTGGAGAGAATGCAGCGGAGGGCAACCAAAATGATTAGGGGGCTGGAGCACAGGACTTATGAGGAGAGGCTGAGGGAACTGGGCTTGTTTAGTCTGCAAAAGAGAAGAATGAGGGGGGATTTGATAGCAGCCTTTAACTACCTGAAAGGGGGTTCCAGGGAGGATGGAGTTAGGCTGTTCTCGGTGGTGGCAGATGACAGAACAAGGAGCAATGGTCTCAAGTTGCAGGGTGGGAGGTCTAGGTTGGACATTAGGAAAAAGTTTTTTACTAGGAGGGTAGTGAAGCACTGGAATGGGTTACCTAGGGAGGTGGTGGAATCTCCATCCTTAGAGGTTTTTAAGCTGAGGGTTGACAAAGCCCTGGCTGGGATGATACAGCTGAGGTTAGTCCTGCTTTGAGCAGGGGGTTGGACTAGATGACCTCCTGAGGTCCCTTCCAACTCTAATATTCTATGATTCTATAATTCTATGGTCAGATGACTAAGGAGGATTATAAAAATACTGCTCTCACATGAAGGAATGAAATAAGGAAGGCCAAAGCACAATTAGAGTTGCAGCTAGCAAGGGACGTGAAGGGGAACAAGAAGAGTTTCTACAGGTTTGTTACCAACAAGAGGAAGATTAGGGAAAGTGTGGGCGCCTTACAGAATGGGGGAGGCAACCTAGTGACAGAGGATGTGGAGAAAGCTGAGGTACTCAATGCCTTTTTTGCCTCTGTTTTCACAGACATGGTCAGCTGCCAGACTACTGCACTGGGCGGCACAGAATGGGGAGGAGGTGAACATCCCACAGTGCTGAAGGAACAGGTTCAGGACTCTTTAGAAAGATTGGACATACACCAGTCCATGGGGCCAGATGCAATGCACCCGAGGGTGCTGAGGGAGTTGACTGATGTGATTTCAGAGCCATTGGCTATTATCTTTGAAAGCTTGTGGCAATTGATGACTGGTAAAAGGCAAATATAGTGTCCATTGTCAAGAAAGGGAAGAAAGAGGATCCAGGGAACTACAGACCGGTCAGCCTCACCTCAATCCCTGGAAAAATCATGAAGCAGGTTCTCAGGGAATCCATTTTAAGGCACTTGAAAGAGAGGAAGGTGATCAGGAATAGTCAGCATGGATTCACCAAGGGCAAGTGATGCCTGACCAACCTGATTGCCTTCTATGAAGAGGTGACTGGCTCTGTGGATGTAGGGAAGGTGATGTACATGATACATCTTAACTACAGCAAAGCTTTTGATACCGTCTTCCACAGTATTCTTATCAACAAGTTAAAGAAATGTAGGTTGGATGAATGGACTATAAAATGGATAGAGAACTGGCTAGATCATCGGGCTCAATGAGTAGTGATCAATGGCTCCATGTCTAGCTGGCAGCCAGTAACAAGCGGAGTGCCCCAGGGGTCAGTCCTGGGGCCTGTTTTGTTCAAAATCTTTATTAATGATCTGGAGGATGGGGTAAATTGCACCCTCAGCAAGTTTGCAGATGACACCAAACTAGGGGGAGTGGAAGATACCCTGTAAGGTAGGTATAGGATACAGAGTGACCTAGACAAATTGGAGGATTGGGCCAAAAGAAATCTGATGAGGTTGAATAAGGACAAGTGCAGAGTCTTGCACATAGGACGGAAGAATCCCATGCACAGCTACAGACTGGGGACCGAAGAGCTAGGCAGCAGTTCTGCAGAAAAGGACCTGGGGGTTACAGTGGATAAGAAGCTGGATATGAGTAAAGGAAAGATAATGGCATATTGGGCTGCGTGACTTATGAGGAGAGGTTGAGGGAACTAGGTTTGTTCGATCTGCAGAAGAGAAGAGTGGGGGGGATTTGACAGTGGCCTTCAACTACCTGAAAGGGGGTTCCAGTGAGAATGGAGCTAAGCTGTTCTTAGTGCTGGCAGATGACAGAACGAGGAGCAATGGTCTCAAGTTCCAGGGGGGAGGTGTAGATTGGACATTAGGATAACGTTTTTCACTAGGAGGGTGGTGAAGCACTGGAATGGGTTATCTAGGGAGGTGGTGGTTTTTAAGGCCAAGCTTGACAAAGCCCTGGCTGGGATGATATAGATGAGGTTAGTCTTGCTTTAAGCAAGGGGTTGGAATAGATACCTCCTAAGGTCCCTTCCAACTCTAACATTCTATGATTCTGAGTCTATCATAAAATAAAATGAAAAATCAAGCTGTATGGTACAGGGGAGACTCATCTCCTGTTTATTCTATGAAGGGGCAAGGGTCCATGCCACTGTCCCATCCTCTCTTTGATGGCTCCCCACCACTGCCATCCCATGTAGGGCACAGGTTCAAGGCGGCAGACACCCATGCATGGTCTGAAGGGTCTGAATCCAGCCCTGAGAGTTGGCAGAGCTTTATAGGATTAAATGTGCCTCTTTCCACAGGCTGTTGCAACACAAGAATTTTAAAAAAACAAAACAACCCTGCTCCTCCCAGAGGTGATTATATGGAGCTAATGAGGGAGCTATTTCAGGCCAGCTGAGCTTCTGGTGCCACCTGGCTCTGAACTACTGTAGGTCATGAGTCTTTGCTATAAATAATTTTTTGATTTGGGAAATACCTTGAGACACTCTTTGGGCCTCAGCCGTGACTTTTTTTTAGCCAAGTTTCCTTCCAGAGATGCTGCCATCCTGTGAGATCCAGGGCTGGTGCTGTCACTCCTCTGTGGGATGAGGATCAGCTAAGGTAGGGTGGAAGGGTTGTTTGTTCACAGGTGAGATCACTGCTGAGATGAGAGACATGGAGACCAGATTCAGCTACTTAGCCCCAGATCAGGGACATCCAGGGTTTGTGGCCGGGTCTGAAGCCTGAACAAGCTCTAAAGCCATTTAGTCCATCAGTTCTCAGCCAAGGATGCTCAAGGACCACCCATCTGTGGAGAGGATCCCCGTCTGCTGGGAACGGTAGAGAGACCCAGCAACTCAGAAAATCTAGTGACATGCCATGGAGACAGCTGCTGGATAATGCAGTGATGGGTACATGAGAGAGAGAAATGTGCATGTTGATAGATAGATAGATAGTGGCCAATGATTTCTAGTACTGGAGGATCAAACACATCGCAAGCTGGAAAAAATTTCTCCAAAGACCAACACAGTAAGTTTGCTATTTCACCTAAATTGGTGAGAGTGTTAATGTACAGGACAAATGTAAGAACACAAATCTGTGTGGCAATTAGAACCCTTTAAGACTTTGGCTATCAATTCAATCCAAGAAGTAGAGCCAATCAGATTTTTTTTTTTAAGAATAAAAGTTTGTCTTTTTATAGAAGTCCCACGAATGTTGGGATTTTGGCAACAGAGAACCAAACATTTTCTGCTGAAAACTGAAAATTCCAAACAAAATCCCCCTCCCCCATGAAAAAAAATGAATTTTTTGGATAGAGACATGAGACTTTCCATGAAAATGTATTTAACTGAAAACCCAAGTCTTTTAATTCAGTTTAAGCAGAATATTTTTGACCCGCCCAAATGGGAAATTCATTTTCAGCCAGGGTGGGAAATGCTAATATGGTCCAATGATACCATCATTTCAAAACGCTGTTATTCTGTTATGTGCATTTTTATTTCTGTTTCAAAGACATGGTTCTGCAGGATGGCAGAACTGAGTAAACAGAAGAGCTGATAGTCCATGGAATATGGATTGTACCTAACAGACATACTAACATCTTGTAATTCAGAGTCAGAGTGGAATCCGGACGTCACTAGCTGGGGGTAGCACAATACAAGCCCATCTGATCTCCGGGGGTACATAATCAGATGCTCAGGCTATCTCTGGCCACATGAGTATGGTTTGGGTTGTAACTTGAACAGAGCTAGCTCCTGTCTGTCTACTGGAGCTGGGAAGATGCACCCAGCTGCAGGGTAGCTGGAGCCCACACTAGATCAATAGGACTAGAATACAGACCTCCTGGGACCTCTCACCATATCCAGTGTGAAACACTGCTGCCAGTTGAGCACAGATGCTATCCATAGCGGGGCATACGCGTGATAAGACATATCCCCTCCAGAGCCCATAATCAAGTGGACAAGGCAGAGAAAGGAAACAGGAGTGACTGGCCCAAGGTTACACAGCAGAACCAAGAAGGGAACCCAGGTCTCCTGCCTGCCACCAACCACATGGCACAGACCTAAAGCCACAGAAGAAAACGGCACATTCCAGCGGTAACTGAAGGATGCCGGTAACTCATCATCACCCAGAGATGAGACCATAGCTGGGATTGGTGCCATCCACCAACTGGTAAGCAGTTAGCAGGTCTTCTGTGCACAGAGCATGGGAGGCATCGTTACAGACAAGCCGGCTTGAGGGACCATCAGAGCTGAGGGACCAACTTTGCTAGATCTGTGGGCTTGGGCTGTAATTTGTCGCAGTCTTTAATGCATTTCATCAAGTGACATCGCGGGCCAGATCCTGAGAGGGTGTGAACTGAAAGCTCGTCTCTCTCACCAACAGAGGTGGGTCTAATGACAGATTTTCCCTCACGCACCTTGTCTCTCTGGTGGTCCAATTGTCAGCAGTGAAGAGAACTCCCCAATCCTAGTCAGTGGAAGTGATGAGTGCTGTGTTCCTTTGACACTCACACCATGAGATATTACTCAGAGGGGAATCAGGGTCATTCCCTCTGACAATCTAATCCTGATCCGTGACTCTTTCCTTCCCTCCGCAGGCAGGACACAAAATGCTGAGGAAGAAAATGTCCAACCTGACCACCGTCACCGAATTTCTTCTCCTGGGATTCTCTGACATTCGGGAGCTGCAGATTTTGCACTTTGTGGTGTTTCTAGTGATTTACTTGGGAGCCCTGGTGGGGAACCTTCTCATCATCACAGCAGTAGTCCTTGATCACCACCTTCACACCCCGATGTACTTCTTCCTGATGAATCTGTCTATTCTAGACCTCGGCTCCATCTCTGTTACTGTCCCCAAATCCATGGTCAATTCCCTTATGAACACCAGGTCAATTTCTTATTCTGGATGCATCACCCAAGTCTTTCTGTTTCCTGGGTTCAGCTGATCTCGCCATACTGACCGTCATGGCGTATGACCGATACGTCACCATTTGCCAACCACTGCACTATGAGAGGGTGATGAACAGGGAAGCTTGTGTCTAAATGGCGGCCGGTGCCTGGATCAGTGGTATACTCTACTCTGTCCTGCACACCAGGAGCACATTTGCAATATCTTTCTGTGGAGGTAACACGGTGGATCAGTTCTTCTGTCACATTCCCCAGCCTCTCAAACTGGCCTGCTCTGACTCTTACCTCAGTGAAACCGGGGTTATTGCCCTTAGTGTGTGCTTAGTCTTCAGTTGCTTTGTTTTGATAATCATGTCGTATGTTCAGATCTTCACCACAGTGCTGAGAATCCCCTCTGAGCAGGGCTGGCACAAAGCCTTCTCAACATGCCTGCCTCACCTCACTGTGGTCTCCTTGTCTATTTTCTCTGGCACCTTTGCCTACCTGAAACCCACCTCCAATTCCACGTCAGGGCTGGATCTTGTGCTGGATGTTTTCTATTCCATGGTGCCTCCAGTGCTGAATCCAGTCATCTATAGCTTGAGGAACAAGGAGATCAAAGCTGTCCTGAGGAAACTGATTGTGTGGAGGTTATTCACCAAAAATGAAAGGTCCATCTTTCTCTGACGACCATGGTTTCATTCTGCATTTCTTTACAGATATAATCAACTGATGACATTTTTGTCTCCATGAGAACATGCTGTGCAATTTTTTAGTGCAAAATGCTGTATTTACAGTAGTAAATTATAACTCTCTAACTCTATCTATCTATCTATCTATCTAAAGGAACGTATACTGCCAACATGCACTATTCTCTCTGACTACTTTCTACATAGAATCAGTAGCCATATCAAAGTCCTTAGTGGATCCCATGGAGTCATTGGCTCTTCTTATCTTTCAGGGTAAAAAACCCAATGGACTGCAGTATCAGTGCAGTTGTTTTTTGCTTCTGTCTTTGTTTTTGAGTGTTTTTTTTTAAACTAGTTGGCAGGTGAGTTGATCTCTTTCTTTCTTCCAGGAGTTTTTAAGGTGGCAGTGCCTGGGGAGATGGTGAGTGTTCAGTTAGACAGCATTGTCAATATTTTTTTCATATTATGGGAGGTCTAGGTTGGCTATTAGGAAAAACTTCTTCACTAGGAGGGCAGTGAAGGACTAGAATGGGTTACCTGGGGAGGTGGTGGAATCTCCATCCTTCAAGGTGTTAAAGGCCCTGCTTGACAAAGTCCTGGCTGGGATGATTTAGTTGGGCTCAGTCCTGCTTTGAGCAGGGGGTTGGACTAGATACCTCCTTAGGGCCCTTCCAACCCTCATCTTCTGTGATTCTATGATGTACTGGGGGTCATCCCATGTGTCATCTCTTTGATGGGGTTTTCTGAGCGAGCTGAAGGTTTTTTTCCAGAGAGATAAAGGGGTGCAGAAGAGGTGTCTGCATGGCTGAGTTCCTATTAAAATAATTATGTTAATAAAGGGGATATTATTGTGTCATTAATGATGTATTATGGAATTGTAACTGAGCGATGGGCAGTAATCCCTTAGCCAGCCCTCTGTCATCACAGCCCCAGCTGTGAGAGGTAGATTGGAGCTGGCTGGGAACACCTGCACCTGATTGGGGCAAGGGGAACCAGCTGCACCTCATTAACCAGGGGCTATAAACAGTCCCAGGTGAGGGAAAGAGAGGAGGGAGAAGCCAGGGAGTGGAAGGGGAGCAGAAGCTCTACCTGCCTGGCTGCAGAGCCTCCTGAGACAGCTAGCCAAGCTGTATGTGTTCAGAAGGTGGTGGGACTGCACACTGGAAATGAACTGCACTGGACTGCTGAACAAGAGGGTCTCGGAGTCATTCGTGGCCGAAGTGGGGAGGCGGCAGCAGAGAACCCTTACGGGAATCAAGCGTCTTATAGAGACATTTTAACATTATTTTAACCTAAATCTATACATCAATGCTATGTAATTCTTCCTGTGGTGGAAAACTGTTCTTTGTTTGCTGGTTTGTTAAGAGGAAGGTGTGCAGTGTTTCTTAAAGACGATCAGACTGGATAATGAGGATGGATAGGGAACCCATTGAAGTCACTGGGATTTAGCCAATCACTTCAAAGGGACCAGGATTTGGCCAAATGCACACAAAGATCCAAGAGCGGCTAACAGTAGGTTGGAGAAAGCGAGTGCAACTGAGATGAACAGGGGAGATCTCAGCTAAACCTGTGCTAATACAAAGTAGCTCCATCAACATTGCTGGTTTAATACTGACCGGTTCTGGCCCAAAGACACTAGCCTAAATTCAATAGTGAAATAAACAGTGTTGTTTGCAGTGTTGTTGCAGCCATGTTGGTCTGAGGTATTAGAGAGGCAAGATGGGTGAGGTGTTATCTTTTATTGGAACAACTCCTTCTGGTGAGAGAGCCCAGCTTTCCGACATATACAGAGCTTTCCTTCAGATCAGAAGAGTCCAGTGTAAGTTTGAAAGCTGGTCTTTCTCACCAACAAAGTGATTCCAATAAAGATATCACCTCACCCACCCTGTGTCTCTAACAAATGCTAAGGTATTTGTATGGCGTCACGTTGCTATATTATTGGTGTAAGTGAAAAATGCCATTGACCTGCCATTCCATACACCAGGGGTTCCCAAACTGAACCCAGAGGTGAACCAAAGCACAGTCCTGAGTGGTCCATCCTGGGTGAAGTCTGGGCCACCAACCTCATACATCCCCCAACCTTCCCCCCAACCTCATACATTGGTGGAGTGCGGGCCACTGATGGCCCCACCCAGGGCCAGAGGAACCCAGAATCCCCGATGAGTGGCAAAAGGCAAAGTAGAGATGCCGGGAAGTAGGCAGAAGGCAAGGAGAAAATGTCAGCCCTGAGGTGGTGGCTGTCAGGGCAGCTGGAGGAGACCAGAGGGTTCACAGCCATGGCCACTCCAAGCCACTGCACCCTGCAATATGTGGCTGTCAGGCCCCTTAAAGTATCACCCCACCCCAGGGACTGGGGCTCGGTGGTGCTGATCCATTTCTGCCTTACCAATGCTGTCATAGGTAACGGTCAGGCCCGACCCAAGTGCCTACCTCTGCCTGTCACTGGCAGCCCCCGAGTCCTTCCCAGCTAAGAGGTGCCCTTGCATCTGAATGGAGTCTTAATTCCCAGGCATACTGCTCCCAGGGTCTGCACCAATCCCACCCCAGCAAGGGGCCCTGTGTGTGGCAGGCAGGGAAGAGCACAGTCTGCCATCAGATGAGTTATGGACTTTCCCCACTGGCGATAAACTCCTAGTAGGATATTTCTGCTTTGGGTTTAGCTGCCTGCTTTGGGATCACACAAGCTTCCCCTTGGAGTTAGAGACTCGGAGCGGCCCAGAACAGGTGGGATGTGCCGGCCTCGGCCCCGAGAGCATGACATTATCTGGCGGCCATTCCTGGAAATGACCCAGCCACTTCTCTCTCTGAACACTACAATGCTGTTTAACAGCAGAGGGAAATGACGGTGCTTCTTTCCATGGGGAAAGTCCAAGATTTCAGAATTTGGTTTTGTACCAAAAAAACAAAATTAAAAAAAACAAAACAAAACAAACAAACAAAAAAAACCCCCAGAAAATAACAAAAAGAAAAAAAAATCAAAAGATCAGATGAGTTTGCAAAATGAAAAGTTTAAAAAAATGAATTGGAAAGCAACAAGGAAAAAGCCAACATTTGGGCGTGAGACATTCACTCAATATTGAACTACTTTTTGACATTTCAAAATACCACTAGTTTTGGCACTTTTCACCTGTTGAAAATCAGATTACATTGAAAGAACAGAAAAAGGCCCATGTATTTGGCTGATTGTTCTGGGGAGGGGGGTGTGTGTGTGTGTGTGCGCACGCGATTGTTATGAGCAGAGGTGTGTGCTCATTAAAAAGACTAGACAAGAAACAGGGAGAGATCAAGAGCAGAAAGAAGAAAGCAAAGCAGCGGTCTGTAAACAAGATGTGACCCTGGGTGAAGCCTACAGAGAGGTTCTAGGCTCACGATTCTGAATGAAGCAAGCTTGGTTCTGTAAACAAAGAATGCTCGCTTTTGTCTTTGGTTCCTCCTGTGTTCAGAGAAGCAGGAATTTGTACATTAATTGTAAATAAACAAGACTGCATCAAAGAAAGTAGCAGATGTTATGGTCATTTTCTGCTCCTGGCTGGAGCAAGTTACAAGGCCCCGAACTCCGGCTAACCACTTGTATCAAAAAGGGCAACATAGCCAAGCTCAAGTTATTGAGATCAACACGGGGGTAAATACGTGAAATCTAATGGCTTGTAATATACAGGAGGTCAGGCTCTGTATGACCAGTTGATCCCTTTTGCCCTTACGCTCTATGACTCTATTTAGCTGCTCTACATACAATATATCTGCTTCTAACAGAATTTAGCACATTGATTCCTGCTCCTTCCCAAAAAAAAGTTTTGACCAATGCAAAAGGGAAACAACCATGGTGTCATAATTACACTTGAGAAGTGAAAGAAGAGTACAGGAGAAAAAGAGCATACCACTCTATATTAATTATATACTTATTGTTATTGTTATTAATACAACTCTGTATTGACTGAAGAAATTAATACCATCAAAGAACACATAGGAAAGATGAATATACCATTGTTTCCTTATTTGTGACTGAATGCTTTATAATCCAGTGTAGAAAGCCCAAGTTTTAGAAGAATGTTAACGTTGATGGACCTACTAATAAGAGGAAAAGACACCTCAAAGAACTTGATTCCCATTGGTTGATGAAGTCTATGCTGGTCATAAACTAAACTCAACAGCATTTCTGTCTATTTCTCGGTTGGTCTGTCTATAGTGTAATAACTTCTCAATAGCACATCTCATTGGTTCCAAAATTTCAAGGAATGTTTTAGGCACCAATGGCCAGAACCCTCTTGATTTTGGGGAAAATCAGAAACCAAAAGAGGAAAAATGTGGGACACTTGGAGCTCCTGCAATCTGATTAGCACAGTCTCGGTTATGACCACCTCTGCAATTGGCAATAAGTCATACAACTGATTTATGTCACTATTCAAGCACTCCATCAGAACAATACTCGATCTCATCTCAGTCAATTATCCCAACACAATTTAACGTCTTGACACCCTGCATTACCCTTAGAGAAAGAAAACAGACACATAAGGTAAGGACTAGGAGGAAATGTGGGGGAAAGGTGGAAATGGGGGATGTACATAGGGGAGAAAATGAAGATCCTGGTATGGGGAGAGGAGGGAAGGAGGCATACACAGAACCACTGCTATGGGAGAAGGATGGAGACCCTGGTATTGGAGACGGCCAGGATGAGGGGCACATGGAACCCCTAGTGGAGGGAAGATGGGGAGGCGCTGTGAGGAGTCCCTAAAATAAAGGGCAATGGGAGGCTGGTAGACAGGGAGCTTTTGTGGGGGGAAGAGGGCTTCAAGCACCCCAGCTGCGTGCAAGGAGCTCGGCTGACAGAAGCTATGAAAGGTGAGATCCTCATGTACAGTGAATGTATTCTGACATCACTAGACGCCAAGAGCACATTTATGGAAAAATGGGGAAAGAATCTAAAAAGAGATATCACTTAGAAGAATGGCAACAAATCTGAAGGAAGGCTAAAAACACATCCATTTGTGTAACTATTCATGGAAATTATTACCATATACTTCTTCTATGTTAATTCACTCCACTTAAACACAGGAAAATATATAAGAAATGGAGTCATAAACACAAGAGAAAATGTGGAGGAATAGCAGCCTGTCTGTATATATGCTGGCAATGCCCTAAGATAATCAGACAAAAATAACACAACTTTTAGAAGAAACAAAATAGATTTTTCAAGATTATTAAAGTTTGACCACCTATAGATCTCATAGCTATAGTACAAAGTTGGTTACAGACTCACAAAAGGGCCGATTCACTTGTTAGTGGCAAGATCTCTGAGAGCTCATGTCTGGAGAAGGACAGAACCATCAACATTAGTAGTATGGAGACATAAAGAACGGGCAATCCTTCCAGTGGAGAAAATGGCAGAGATCCCCAAATCAGGGTTAAGTAGAATGCATAAGGAATTAATACCTTATTTGGAAGCTGAATATAATGAAAACAAACTTCATGCTAAGAGGCTGACCAATACATTTTTCCCTAATGTCACAAATAGGAATTATGAACGAAAAAATGTAATCTGATGGGAAGATGATGTGGGATAATTATTACAAAATGAAAAATAAAAGAGCATTCACGATAAATTCTGTCTTTATAGTTTCTTCCTTGAGAACAGGATTCTGCTCATCAGTCTCCTGATGGCCTTCTTCATCTCAGCGTTTCTCAGCATGTAGATCATTAAGTTCAGCATCGGGGTGATTGCAGTGAAAAAGACGGAAGCCAACTTGTCCAGGGGGAGTTTCCAGAAAGTCCGAGCACAGATGAAGATGGAGGGTATGAATTGTAAACACATGACTGTGAACTGGGTTCCACAGGAGGACAGAGCCTTGCGCTTCCCGTCTGTGATGTGTTTCTTTATCTTCCTTAAGATGACGATGTACAAAACAAGCAGGATGATGAACATGACTATGACGAGACCATCAGCAACTCGACCAAGTAGGTGTAGGTGCAGGCCAGTTTGATGGCTTGCAGAACATCACAGAAGAAATTGTCCAGGACGTTTGGACCACAGAACGGCAACTAGAGGACCAGTCCAATCTAAACAATTGAGTGAGCAAATCCACCCAGCCACACCCTTGCCACCAATCCCATGCACACACGCTGATTCATGATAGTCAAGTATTGTAAGGGTTGATGGATAGCTACATACCGATCAACAGCCAGCAACACAAAAACAGAAATTGAAGAAGAACATTTGGAGGATGCACTCATTAAATGAGATGGTTCTGTGCTGGGAGAGAAGACACAACAGTAATTTGGGAACAGTGACTGATGAGTCACTGACATCTAGGAAAACCAAGTTGGCCAGCAGGAAGTACATCAGGGTATGGAGCCGGTGGTCAGTGATCACAATGGTGATGATGGTGAAGTTTCCCAACCAAATTGTAACATAGACTATGAAGAAGACAATTAAGAGGCATCGCTGCAGTTCAGGACTCTGGGTGAGGCCCAAGAGGACAAATTCTGTCACTGTGGCGATGA
>NW_027131760.1:0-2831 GCF_026122565.2 Emydura macquarii macquarii
GACACCTCACAAAAGTGTTAGTGCTGACTTCAGTGTGCAGAACAACTTCCTACTTGAATGGCTGGATTCTTTCCATTAAACTTTCCCTAGCACAGGGTGTCAAACTCATTTCCTACGGCGGGTCAGATTTGAATTAAATGTACTTCAAGTGGGCCATACATACCATCAATTGAAGATTTGGAGCACCGTGTCTTGTGCACACAGCGCTCCACGCGCTGCCGCCAAGTACACAGATCTCGTGGCAGCGCGCACCACAGCAAGATCTCACAGCATTGTACCCTCTGGCAGCAGCACGTGCCGCCTCCAGAGAGTACAGTGCCGCAAGATGTCACGGCAGCGCGTGCTGCTGCTAGGGGCCAGACCACAAAGGTTGGCAGGCCGTATGCAGCCCACGGGCTGGATGTTTGACACCCCTGCCTAGCAGGTTCAGAAGGAGATACATTTTCTTGCTTCCTTCCTGTCCTGAGCTGTTCTCCAGCAATGAAATAAAGAAAATAATGCTCGTTTGTTTTTTAAAGATCGTAAATTTCTTTGGTGGACTCTTATCCCTTGGGGTCAGGGACAATGTATTTTTCTGTGTTCAAACATGATCTGGCGCTCTGGGCCCTCGATCCTGACTGGAACAACTGGAAAACTCACAGTGAGAGAAGTTACCTTAAATGGCTCCAAAGGGCCGTAGTCAAAGGAGAGGATCAGTTTCACTTTCCTGTCCGGACGGAGAACCAGGGGAAAGCACAGTTTATAGCTATGCCAGCATCAACCAAAGAAACGACTTTATCCTTCACCAGCTCAGGGGAATCAATAGCAGCTAAAGGAAAGTATCCAAAAATAAAGTTTTAATACTAAGCGATTAGAATCTGCACCTGCCCAGTGGCAAGTGGATAAGATCAATAAACGCTATTCACTGTCACTGTGCTCTGGGAAAGTGCCCGTGCCTTTGCCCATTATACAACATAACTGCCCCACCCACCCCTCAGACTCTGCTATCCCTAGTGCCCATTATACTAGACAGTTCACCCCTTTCTTATTCTTGATGCTTCCACCCACTGGCCATTATACAGTACAGCCACCACTTTTTCATTCCTGAGCATCTGTTCCCATCTACGGGGCATCATTGTGAGCACTGTTGGAAGCAACGCCTATAGTTAAGGCTGCCTAATACTTCCCATTACCGAGTTTTCAATTTTCTTATGAGTCCTGTGGGTGGGGGCGGGGACTACAACCATGTAATTAAAGCTATATCATAATGCCTTTGAAGAAGGCCCCTTTATTACAATTGCATGGGGAAGCTTTATTCTGACCTGCCCTAACATTTGAGTTCTTGACTTTGCAATCTTAAGATGGTATGTTCTCCAAAGTATTCGATTTGTATCTGGCAGTAAACATGGATTTCACCCTCTGCACACAAACCAGTGAAAGTCTATTTCCATGGAGAATCAAAATTTACTGATAAGCAAAATAAGAAAAATGACTCTTGAGAATTTAAAGTGAAAATCCAGTGATATAGACTTTTGAATTAGGGTCGTTATGAAATAGACTAGTGAACCAATATTAAAGCAACATGGGAAGTTTAAGGAAGTTTAAGGAATGTTTAAACAGGATGATTTAAGGAAGTTTATTCTGCATATTTTGACATGTGATATACAGTTTGTGTATTAATATTTTATAAAGGTTTAACTTTTTGACTCTCAGTGTCAAATGAGTGATTAAATATCATTTGATTCTCCCACAGTTGTCAGCAACTGTGAATTTAATCCCAATAAAAATTACTCGAAATCCTTAATTTCATGCAATTGTAGAATTAAATTAATAAAATCTTTAAAACATTTAAAGTAAACATTGATATTGCTAGTCAAGATTTTAAAAAAAAAATATGAATTGAATTCTTCCAACCTAAAATACTATATAGGAAGACAAACCTTTCCCATAGATTCTGTGTATTGTATTTGCTGTCAAGTACCTAGGAAAGGGAGACATCCATACCACAGAGTCACTAACCCGTATTTTACTTACAGCATTTGTAAAGAAAGTTATTATTGGTTCCCCATTTCCAGGATAAGATATCACAATTGGTTTTGTGACACAACGTAGGAAAATCCACCACCGAGCCTGTTAGAGGGCAAAAACCAGCATTAAACTAACTATTTAAATATATTCAGGAACTTCTGAAAATCAGCAGAGTTTCTCTTATCTCTTATTTGCTAGTGCAACAGGCTGTGGAGAAAAATCACAGCACTTGTGTATAGAGCAAAAACTGAAAGCACAGTTGATTGTAAGGAAAGCAAGGGACCTCTTTACTGGGACAGACAGAAGCCGTGATATTCTGAGCATCTGGATTCCCCCCCTGTGCCACATAATGACTCACATACGCTTGTCTGGACTGAGATGCGTCGTGTCAGCTGCCAGATCTACCCTTCACAGAACACCTGATGAAGTTATGTCATTTCCTATATTCCATCATGTGATCCTGTTCTTTTAGCTGATGGATTGAGCTGTGCAAAGAACTGATTTCTTGGCTCCATGGGCAACAATTAGAATTTTAAAAAATCCTCAAATGATTTTTCCCAATTTTTCAGCAAACAGAAGAAATCATAATAAATTATTGTAATATAATAAATATTACTATTATTTTAGGTAGAATTAAATATTTGATTTGACTGAAAATGGAACATTTCTTTATTTTTTGAGATTTTAAATTTTTTTAAGTGTCTTTTTCATGGCCCAAAATTATTTGCCACAATTTGGGTCAATTCATGGCAAATAGGTTTTAATGGGGAAAAAAATGTAAAAAGTTTAAACATTTGTTCAGTTCAAAATGTTTCATTTTGGCT
>NW_027131761.1:0-28834 GCF_026122565.2 Emydura macquarii macquarii
TTGAATTTTCTGTTATAATGATAGAATTTTTATTTCAAAGAAACCATGTTCCTCTTCAGATTTTGTTTCAGTTGATAAAGATAAAGGCTGCCCACTGAGATCTCTCCACAGCGCCTCAGGCTCTGGGTATCATCAAGCTGACTGACACACCACTCGGATCCCTCCATCCTGGTGACCCTCAACAGAGATGTGAGGTGCAGAGCCTGAGGCTAGAGTAAAATGAATCAGTGTTAAATGAGATAAGGATACAGCCCAGCATATAAACATTTACATTTTCAATACAATGATTGAATACACTTTCTTTATTGTTGATATGCATGGAAACAGAAAACTTGAGTTCAGTGAGACTTAAGCACTTGTGAAGCACTTGTGAAGCATTTGCTTAAGTGTGTTGCAGTACTGGGGCCACAGAAATGGAAGTGAAAACTTTACAGAATGTGGGAGTGTGTTATCGACAGCTTTGTAGGTGATGTGACGGGGGCAAAGAATGCAAGAGATTTTACCATTGATTTCTGATTTCATAATGTTAACGGTACTTTTGTTATGCCTATCACCTTCTGGTGGCCAGTGTGAGAATAAAGTGCTACAGGACTCTTGTTTTTAGTGTGAGAATAGCTATTTATTGGTAGAAGCCTTAAGACTATACTGAGCATGCTCCAGGGAGTTGTGGGGTGTGTGAACTGTGAAGAAATTTATCAAGAAGGAGGCTGCTTAGTTGTCAATGTGAATAAAAGATCCCCTTTTCCAGTTCTAATCTGTTTTGGGTCTCCGTGCCCACTGAAGGTAGGACAAGAAGTTATGGTCCTAATCTGCATCCATGGAGATCTAGGTGAGATATTAGGAAAACCATTCTAACTGTAAGGATAGTTAAACTCTGGAATACGCTTCCAAGGGAGGCTGTGGAAACACCGTCACTGGAGGTTTTTAAGACCAGGCTGGACAAACACCTGTCAGGGATGGTCTAGATCAGGGGTGGCCAAACCATGGTTCATGAGCGGCATCCGGCTGTTTGACATCTAGCGTGTGGTTTGCAGAATCCCTCCACCCCCATTCTCCACCTATCAGCGTCGGGGGGAACTTGAGGCTTCTGGCCTCAGGTAGGGAGGGGGATCTCGGAGCTTCTGACCCACAGGGGGCACCTCCTGGGGCTCAAAGTCACCTGCCAGGGCTCACAGCTTTCATCCCGTGGGTAGCACCTGCCACGGCTCAGGGCTTTCAGCCCAGGGGGCAGAAGCCTTGAGTCCCAGCTGGCGTTTTTGGCATGGCATTTGTTGGGAGCATAGTCAGGTTTAGGCCAGACAGAAGCCTGCTGTGGATTTTAAGGGTTTGTTCTGGTAACATTTAACAGCATAAGCAGAACTGCCTACGTGTAAGAAGTTGCAGAGTAATTATGTTTGTGAGAGAGAAAAAAAGATAAAAGTAACAAAAAAGCAAGAAAAGAGTGGGTTGAAGTAACATTAAACCTGTAGTGACAGGGCAGGAGAGTTAACATGGAAATGGAAGACTAATGCATATGTAAATATAACAAAAAGTTATAAATAAATTTTTGCAGTAAAGGGAGGTGGAAGCTGTGTTGTCCATTGTTGGAGGTGGCTGTGATGAGATCATCCCAATGAGCTTCCCACTGGTGAGTAACTGATTGCCACTTGCTGAATGTTTTGCCTTAATAAAGATTTGTTGGACCCACCTGCTGAATAAGTGACTCTCAATCCAACAACATGAACTGTTTAATTGAAAATGTCTCAGTATGAACAGATAAAGTTAAGGATTATGATCTAGAAAAATCTTGCCTCTCTTTCTCTCTGGCCCAATGATCATTTAAATATTTATAAACAGTAGAACAGTCATTGGGCCAGAGAGAGAGAGAGAGATACTGTAGTCCAGTGCTTAGAGTACACCCACGGGAGGTGGGAAAACTCAGGTCCAATCCCTGTGCTCCAATGGCTATTTAATTCTTTGTCCAAATTGGATAAATAATCAAAGATTAATTAGAGCAGGGGAACTGGCCCTTGGGTCTCCCACCTACCAGGTGGGCGCCCTAACCACTGGACTACAGAGTGAGTCTTCTCTGAATTTCTTGCCTAATGACTATTTAATTTAATGACTATTTTGAGGATCTCAGCAGCACTTACATTTTGGACATAGATGCCTGAAATGAGGAGCTAGGTACCTAAATACTTCCGTCGGTCTGGGTCTAAGAGCCATCTAAGAGATTACAGACACATGTTACTGACCTGCCACCTTCAGTTCCAATACAGCTTCTTCATAAAAGACACCATCTTGAACAAAACAGCGGTATTTTCCTTCATCAGAGAGTCTGATATCGACAATCCTCAAGGGAACATTCCCATCCATGATGCCAGCTTTCAAAAGCTCTGTCCTTCCGTGATAGTCTGGCGTCTGCTGCTCATACTGATCCTTTCCATACTGATACAGGTGCACAAATGAAGTGAACTCAGATCGGAACCTTCTCACTTCCATGTCCTCAGCACTCATGCTGGGGGACAGGTGACAGGGTAATAAAATGTCCTCACCCACAACGGCAATGACAGGGTGATCAGGTCCAATCACTGTAAACGGGGCTGTGAAATGTACCAGAGCAAAGAAAAGATCAAATTAAAAATAATAAAATGGAATTTAATATACATTTAATCACACATGATTCAAATTTATGTATGAGTCTTGCCCACATGCTCAAAGTTTAGCTGATCTCCATGTTTGGGGTCGGGAAGAAATTTTCCCCCAGGGCAGAGTGGCAGAGGTCCTAGGGGGTTTTCGCCTTCCTCTGCAGCATGGGTCATGACTCACTTGCTGGTGGATTCTATGTACATTGAAGTCTTTAAAGCATTATTTGAGGACTTCAATAACTCAGTCTTAGGTTAGGAATCTATTACAGGAGTGAGTGGGTAAAGTTCTGTGGCCTGCGGTGTGCAGGAGTTCAGACTGGAAGATGATCATTATGATCCCTTTTGACCTTGTAGTCTATGAGTCGATATTCTGTGCATCTGCTGCAGTGTTCTGTCATTGAATAAGATGTGTCCTGAATTTACATATGAATTTTTACAACAAATGCAATTGGATAACCGTCATTTGTATATCCATAATGTGTATTAGTTTTAATGTAAGCTGAAATATATTGTGCCATTATTCTTACGAGCAGCGCCAAACACAATGAACTTGCATAGCTTAGCAAACAGTTGCTTTCTGTGTGAGATAGTTTACGTTTTTTGAATGTTTGACAAAGTCAGGCTGGACGGCTGCAAGAGGGTGGTCTTCTTATTGGGCTCTTCTTTCCTCACTCCCAGCCAGGAAAGGGAATCAGCCACCCAGGCTTACAGCAGCCCAGGCTTGGGCTTTCGTGTTACCGCTCCTCCAGCGGAGTGGTAAAACTGACAAGACTGACAGCCCCACCACTGCCGTAAGGGGACGCAGTGTCTACATTGACACTGTGCTGCCCTACCTAAACCAACAGAAGCCCTACACCTCTCATCGGTGGTTTTATTTTGTCGAAAAAACAGGGCAGTTTTTCAGCGAGGGTTGATTGCAGTGTGTACGTCACCTCTCTTGTGTCGACCAAAGTCAGGAAACTCTCTAGTGTAGACCAGGCCCCAGAGACTGCTCAACCGGCATCAGTGGAGAGGAAGAGAAGGTTTCCTACAGCTAACCACTGGCTTGACTTGCTGCTCACAGGGAGCACTTTGCACTTGAGCTCTGTGAACTCAGCTGGGGCGTTTGAACTAAAACTTCCTCTCCTCTCCCTCTCCCTGTCCCCTCAGTTTTTAACGGGAGACAGAGAGGTGGCAGGAGACTTTCAGTGACGTCTTCAGTACTAGAACTCCCTTGGCCCCTGGTTCCAATGAATCTGGACCTCCAGTCCAGGCTGCCGAGGTTTTTGAGAAGAAAATGGGTGTGTGAAGGAGGACACTCAAGGAGGGCCATATTAAGAACCTGGATGGATGGGATGTGGTGGATGGGGTGCTGGGATAAGTATAAGCAGAAGGCCTTGTCCCATCACTTTGAAGGCTGGAAGAGGGAAATAAAAGAGGTGACATGAAGATCTTTCATCTTTTTGTTGTTTGAACTCTGACAAGGCCAGAGAACCCAAACTGAAGCCAGAGACCCCCAGGGCTTATCTCCTGGGTCCGCCCTGAAAGGCACTTTGAATTGGCAGAGCTCTACAATTCTGTCACTTCTAGGATTTAGATGGTAACTCATTTGGTAACTCTCATATATGTTTGCTTGCTTTAACCTGTAAATAACCCTCTTTGCTTTTTCCTCATTAATGAGCCTTTCGACAGTTTATTACAGGATTGGCTACAGGCGTTGTCTTTGGTGTAAGATCTAGGGTACCAGTTGATCTGGAGTAAGTGACTGGTCTCATGGAACTGGAAGCAACCTACCTGTGGTGTGATTTTTGGTGTAAGTGCCCATTTATCACTAAGTCCAGTTTGTCTGGAAGGCAAGATAGGCTGGAGAGTCTAAAGGGTCTGTCTGTGACTCCATGGTAAGCCTGTTATAGTGATCCAGGAGTTCACAGTTGTTACTAGCTTGGTGAAACCTATTTATAGAACACACCACCAGTCTGGGGTGTCTGCCTTGTTTGACAGTCTGCTCTGAGGTAGGCACTCACAGTCATGCGTTGCTCCAGACAGCATGACAGCGGGTGAAGAGTTACTAATCCTGAAGTCATGGGGAGACATTTTAACGTTGTGTTACCCCATTTTAACCTCATCAGCTAATCAAATGTTGGTGCTGTGGGGATGTTCTAGTTGCACATAGGTCTGGTCTACACTACAGAGTTAGGTCAATTCAAGGCAGCTTACATCAACCTGACTACACTTAAACTTTGCTTTCATCGAGGTGTTCCTGAGACGCAGCCCTATTGCTACAGCCATTGTTGGACTATTATGGTTCAATACTTCATATGATCAAGAGACGAAATAACCAAACTTAACCTAATGTGTTGCCTAAAGACAAAACAGTTCACTATGAAAAGGAGACACACACACCCTCCTTCTGGGAAGCAATTCTTATCTGGCAGTGAGCTCACCTAGCACTGAAGGTGTACTTCAAAAATACCTCCCGCACCTTCCCCCGCCCCCTCAAAACCTCTTATATTTATATCATGGCAGTTTACAAGTGAAAAATCTCTTTATACATCACCTAAGAGCCAACCCATCAGTGAACGTGTTGTTACTTGTTCTGTACATTCCTTTATGTTTTGGACACCACATTCACGACCTAGGGGGTGTAGAGGTACCTCCCAGTCATTGCTAGGATATACCATTTATGTGCCTTGGCTTTGAAAGGCTTCTTTTTTTCTTTTGTGAACGCTAACTTCAGCTTTGCAATGTACTGTGGGATATTTGATATTGGTGAACAGATTTGTGGGAAAAGCATAATACAGTCAGTAAGCTGTAGTTTACACACTGTGAGTAGTTCCATTGACTTTGAGTTAAGCATGTTGTTAAGACACTTCAGGGGCCTAAATAAATCCTCTAAGAAACAGCAGTGACTGTGCGGATTCCTACCTGATTCCATCTTGTGAACATAAAAAGTAAGGAAGAAAATAATAAAACCAGGGAGAGGGGAGCTGGCTCTGCAGCTGTGGCAGAATGAGAGAACCTTCATCTTCACTGTAGCTTTATCTAGACAACAGGAAGAAGGAGGAAAAAACCTAATCATTGTGAGCATATCCCTCATTAACATTAAATCCTTAAAGACAAACATTACAGAGGCCACATTAAATAAAAAAGAAATAAATATATTGTTAAGTGAACTCTTTCATATCATGGAGTTAGAAAAGCCATTCAATTAAAGTTGAAAATGTGTTTCCTTTATGAGGCCGATTTTGTCCCATCCCTACAAAGTCCACATTAAAATAAAGTCAGATCAGTGTAAGAGTTGGAAATAATTCCATCAATGGAGAAAAAAGTTTTAAGGAATGAAAAAGACTGTGTGCCTGCGTGCATGTGTGTGAAAGAGAGAGAGAGTCTTGATTTTCTTTTACCCATTTCTTTTCTTTCAACATATCACAGGTTAAATGATTCAGTCCCATAACCAGAGCTATGAAATAACAGGGAAGAGCGAGAAAGATCCCTCAAGGAATAAATGTCTACTAGGAGTTATAAAAGAACAATGGAGATGGTATTCAAGTGACAGAAGCTCACCTACCTGATGAATCCTGGAAAGAAGCTTTGGAACAGTTTTGAGATCTCAGGTTTTCTAAAATCCTCATCCATTCTCCTTGAGTTTTGTTCTATGACTGCAGGGATGTTAATGGGCCTTGAATGGTCCTGTTGTAGAAGTGCGAGACGCTCGAAAGCTTGTCTCTCCCCAACAGACGTTTTCACCTTCAGACCTTACAGCAATAAAGAAACAGGCTTCACCATAAACCCCAGTTTAGCAGGACAAAGGTTGCTTATTCTTAAGTAATTAAAAGGGGAGTTTCCATTCAGAGCATGAGATGAAACATATAACAAATATTGTGACAGTATTTAGCAGTTCTCACATTCAGCCAGATTGAGGCACTTGGAAACCTGAGTCTGCTGCCATGAACGCTAGCACCCTAGGAGGTCTTGTTAGAGAGAGGATCCTTATACCCAAAGTGTAATGAGGATGAGATAGGGACTGAAATCACCACAGCATTCCAGTTACTTCTCTACTTTCGCTTCCTATCTTGGTGCAGGCATCAAGAGAGACACATTTCTCTTCAGTGTCCGACAAAGAATAAAGACCATTTTGACAGAAATATGGAAGGAAAGACTGAAATTCAGCTCTTTGCCTTTGTAATTTTTTATTAAAAATTAATTTTGCAGCCTCGTAACTGAAATAGTCACGGAAAATGTAAACTAACTCGAGGAGAATGGATGAGGATTTTAGAAAACCTGAGATCTCAAAACTGTTCCAAAGCTTCTTTCCAGGATTCATCAGGTAGGTGAGCTTCTGTCACTTGAATACCATCTTCATTGTTCTTTTATAACTCCTAGTAGACATTTATTCCTTGAGGGATCTTTCCCGCTCTTCCCTGTTATTTTATAGCTCTGGTTATGGGACTGAATCATTTAACCTGTGATATGTTGAAAGAAAAGAAATGGGTAAAAGAAAATCAAGACTCTCTCTCTCTTTCACACACATGCACGCAGGCACACAGCCCCATCCCTTGCTGCATCTCTGACCAATCAGTTAACCATTCATGTCCCATTTAGCCCATAAAAAAGGGTCTTTCCCAAGCCCCCGCTGAGAGCCTTCCCGATCTACCAGCCTGATCACCTGGTCCGGACTCTCCCGCTCCTGTGTCCCCCCCGAGCGCGAATTGTATTTTTGCTGTCCAAGTTCGAGTTCTTGCGTTTATTATGCTGTGTCCCCTTATCGTCTGAGTGGTAAGGAGTTAATTATCAGCCCGTGCTCTGCAGCGAGCTGTCTGTTTAACATTCCTTTGTCTGTGCCTTGCAGTTAACTGTCTGTTTAACATTCCATTGTATTAGCTTGTGTATTGTAGTTAATTGTTGTTTAAATGTGTATAAATAGGTAAAACTCTATATTATCTTTGTTGTTTTATAATAAAATCCAGTTAATTACTAGCCGACTCATTACTGACTCTCGGGGATCATTAACCTTTCAGAACAGCTGTGTGACTTTTTATTGGGCCTGTTAACTAATAGATCCGTTAGGTGTAGTATGCACCATATTATTAGGTATTAGTGCATGGTAGTTCTATAACATGCATTTTATATATATGTAAAGCGTTGGGAAGTTGACTGACTGTATTATGCTTTTCCCACAAATCTGTTCACCAATATCAAATATCCCACAGTACAATGCAAAGCTGAAGTTAGCGTTCACAAAAGAAAAAAAGAAGCCTTTCAAAGCCAAGGCACATAAATGGTATATCCTAGCAATGACTGGGAGGTACCTCTACACCCCCTAGGTCGTGAATGTGGTGTCCAAAACATAAAGGAATGTACAGAACAAGTAACAACACGTTCACTGATGGGTTGGCTCTTAGGTGATGTATAAAGAGATTTTTCACTTGTAAACTGCCATGATATAAATATAAGAGGTTTTGAGGGGGCGGGGGGAAGGTGCGGGAGGTATTTTTGAAGTACACCTTCTGTGCTAGGTGAGCTCACTGCCAGATAAGAATTGCTTCCCAGAAGGAGGGTGTGTGTGTCTCCTTTTCATAGTGAACTGTTTTGTCTTTAGGCAACACATTAGGTTAAGTTTGGTTATTTCGTCTCTTGATCATATGAAGTATTGAACCATAATAGTCCAACAATGGCTGTAGCAATAGGGCTGCGTCTCAGGAACACCTCGATGAAAGCAAAGTTTAAGTGTAGTCAGGTTGATGTAAGCTGCCTTGAATTGACCTAACTCTGTAGTGTAGACCAGACCTATGTGCAACTAGAACATCCCCACAGCACCAACATTTGATTAGCTGATGAGGTTAAAATGGGGTAACACAACGTTAAAATGTCTCCCCATGACTTCAGGATTAGTAACTCTTCACCCGCTGTCATGCTGTCTGGAGCAACGCATGACTGTGAGTGCCTACCTCAGAGCAGACTGTCAAACAAGGCAGACACCCCAGACTGGTGGTGTGTTCTATAAATAGGTTTCACCAAGCTAGTAACAACTGTGAACTCCTGGATCACTATAACAGGCTTACCATGGAGTCACAGACAGACCCTTTAGACTCTCCAGCCTATCTTGCCTTCCAGACAAACTGGACTTAGTGATAAATGGGCACTTACACCAAAAATCACACCACAGGTAGGTTGCTTCCAGTTCCATGAGACCAGTCACTTACTCCAGATCAACTGGTACCCTAGATCTTACACCAAAGACAACGCCTGTAGCCAATCCTGTAATAAACTGTCGAAAGGCTCATTAATGAGGAAAAAGCAAAGAGGGTTATTTACAGGTTAAAGCAAGCAAACATATATGAGAGTTACCAAATGAGTTACCATCTAAATCCTAGAAGTGACAGAATTGTAGAGCTCTGCCAATTCAAAGTGCCTTTCAGGGCGGACCCAGGAGATAAGCCCTGGGGGTCTCTGGCTTCAGTTTGGGTTCTCTGGCCTTGTCAGAGTTCAAACAGCAAAAAGATGAAAGATCTTCATGTCACCTCTTTTATTTCCCTCTTCCAGCCTTCAAAGTGATGGGACAAGGCCTTCTGCTTATACTTATCCCAGGACCCCATCCACCACATCCCATCCATCCAGGTTCTTAATATGGCCCTCCTTGAGTGTCCTCCTTCACACACCCATTTTCTTCTCAAAAACCTCGGCAGCCTGGACTGGAGGTCCAGATTCATTGGAACCAGGGGCCAAGGGAGTTCTAGTACTGAAGACGTCACTGAAAGTCTCCTGCCACCTCTCTGTCTCCCGTTAAAAACTGAGGGGACATGGAGAGGGAGAGGAGAGGAAGTTTTAGTTCAAAAACCCCCGCTGAGTTCACAGAGCTCAAGTGCAAAGTGCTCCCTGTGAGCAGCAAGTCAAGCCAGTGGTTAGCTGTAGGAAACCTTCTCTTCCTCTCCACTGATGCCGGTTGAGCAGTCTCTGGGGCCTGGTCTACACTAGAGAGTTTCCTGACTTTGGCCGACAAAACAGAGGTGAGGTGCACACTGCACTCAATCCTCCGCTGACAAAACTGCCCTGTTTTTTTGACAAAATAAAACCACCGATGAGAGGTGTAGGGCTTTTGTTGGTTTAGGTAGGGCAGCACAGTGTCAATGTAGACACTGCACCCTTACGGCAGTGGTGGGGCTGTCAGTCTTGTCAGTTTTACCACTCCGCTGGAGGAGCGGTGACACGAAAGCCCAAGCCTGGGCTGCTGTAAGCCTGGGTGGCTGATTCCCTCTCCTGGCTGGGAGCGAGGAAAGAAGAACCCAGTAAGACCACATCCTTGCAGCCATCCAGCCCGACTTTGTCAAACATTCAAAAAAACTTAAACTGTCTCACACAGAAAGCAACTGTTTGCTCAGCTGTGCAAGTTCATTGTGTTTGGCGCTGCTCGTAAGAATAATGGCACAATATATTTCAGCTTCCATTAAAACTAATACACATTATGGATATACAAATGACGGTTATCCAATTGCATTTGTTGTAAAATTCATATATAAATTCAGGACACATCTTATTCAATGACAGAACACTGCAGCAGATGCACAGAATATCGACTCATAGACTACAAGGTCAGAAGGGATCATAATGATCATCTTCCAGTCTGAACTCCTGAACAACGCAGGCCACAGAACTTCACCCAACTACTCCTGTAATAGATCCCTAACCTAAGACTGAGTTATTGAAGTCCTCAAATAATGATTTAAAGACTTCAAGTTACAGAGAATCTACCAGCAAGTGACACATGACCCATGACGAAGAGGAAGGTGAAACCCCCCCAGGGCCTCTGTCAATCTGCCCTGGGGGAAAATTCCTTCCTGACTCCAAATATGGCAATCAGCTAAACCCTGAGCACATGGGAAAGACTTATACATAAATTTGAATCATGTGTGATTAAATGTATATTAAATTCCCTTTTATTATTTTTAATTTGATCTTTTCTTTGCCCTGGTGCATTTCACAGCCCCATTCACAATGATTGGACCTGATCACCCTGTCATTGCCGTTGTGGGTGAGGATGTTTTATTACCCTGTCACCTGTCCCCCAGCATGAGTGCTGAGAACATGGAAGTGAGATGGTTCCGATCTGAGTTCACTTCATTTGTACACCTGTATCAGTATGGAAAGGATCAGTATGAGCAGCAGACGCCAGACTATCACGGAAGGACAGAGCTTTTGAAAGCTGGCATCACGGATGGGAATGTTCCCTTGAGGATTGTCGATATCAGACTCTCTGATGAAGGAAAATACCGCTGTTTTGTTCAAGATGGTGTCTTTTATGAAGAAGCTGTATTGGAACTGAAGGTAGCAGGTCAGTAACATGTGTCTGTAATCTCTTAGATGGCTCTTAGACCCAGACCGACAGAGGTACTTAGGTACCTAGCTCCTCATTTCAGGCATCTATGTCCAAAATGTAGGTGCTGCTGAGATCCTCAAAATAGTCATTAAATTAAATAGTCATTAGGCAAGAGACTCAGAGAAGACTCACTCTGTAGTCCAGTGGTTAGGGCGCCCACCTGGTAGGTGGGAGACCCAAGGGCCAGTCCCCCTGCTCTAATTAATCTTTGATTATTTATCCAATCTGGACAAAGAATTAAATAGCCATTGGAGCACAGGGATTGGACCTGAGTTTTCCCACCTCCCATGGGTGTACTCTAAGCACTGGACTACAGTCTCTCTCTCTGGCCCAATGACTGTTCTACTGTTTATAAATATTTAAATAGTCATTGGGCCAGAGAGAAAGAGAGGCAAGATTTTTCTAGGTCATAATCCTGAACTTTAATTGAAATTTCTCAGTATGAACAGATAAACAGTTCATGTTGTTGGATCAAGAGTCACTTACTCAGCAGGTGGGTCCAACAAATCTTTATTAAGGCAAAACATTCAGCAAGTGGCAATCAGTTACTCACCAGTGGGAAGCTCATTGGGATGATCTCATCACAGCCACCTCCAACAATGGACAACACAGCTTCCACCTCCCTTTACTGCAAAAATTTATTTATAACTTTTTGTTATATTTACATATGCATTAGTCTTCCATTTCCACGTTAACTCTCCTGCCCTGTCACTACAGGTTTAATGTTACTTCAACCCGCTCTTTTCTTGCTTTTTTGTTACTTTATCTTTTTTTCTCTCTCCCAAACATAATTACTCTGCAACTTCTTACACGTAGGCAGTTCTGCTTATGCTGTTAAATGTTACCAGAACAAACCCTTAAAATCCATATCAGGCTTCTGTCTGGCCTAAATATGACTATGCTCCCAACAAATGCCATGCCAAAGACGCCAGCTGGGGCTCGAGGCTTCCGCCCCCTGGGGTGAAAGCCCTGAGCCCTGGCAGGTGCTACCCTCAGGGTGAAAGCTGTGAGTCCTGGCAGGTGACTTTGAGCCCCAGGAGGTGCCCCCCATGGGTCAGAAGCTCCAAGATCCCCCTCTCTACCTCAGGGCAGAAGCCTCAAGCTCCCCCCATGCTGGTAGGTGGAGAATGGGGGTGGGGGGTTCTGCAAACCACACGCTAGATGTCAAACAGCCGGATGCAGCTCATGAACCATGGTTTGGCCACCCTTGATCTAGACCATCCCTGACAGGTGTTTGTCCAGCCTGGTCTTAAAAACCTCCAGTGACGGTGTTTCCACAGCCTCTCTTGGAAGCGTATTCCAGAGTTTAACTATCCTTACAGTTAGAATGGTTTTCCTAATATCTCACCTAGATCTCCGTGGATGCAGATTAGGACCATAACTTCTTGTCCTACCTTCAGTGGGCACGGAGACCCAAAACAGATTAGAACTGGAAAAGGGGATCTTTTATTCTGGTACACGTTCACATTGACAACTAAGCAGCCTCCTTCTTGAGAAATTTCTTCACAGTTCACACACCCCACAACTCCCTGGAGCATGCTCAGTATAGTCTTAAGGCTTCTACCAATAAATAGCTATTCTCACACTAAAAACAATGAGAGTCCTGTAGCACTTTATTCTCACACTGGCCACCAGAAGGTGATAGGCATAACAAAAGTACCGTTAACATTATGAAATCAGAAATCAAGGGTAAAATCTCTTGCATTCTTTGCCCCCGTCACATCACCTACAAAGCTGTCGATAACACACTCCCACATTCTGTAAGGTTTTCACTTCCATTTCTGTGGCCCCAGTACTGCAACACACTTAAGCAAATGCTTCACAAGTGCTTAAGTCTCACTGAACTCAAGTTTTCTGTTTCCATGCATATCAACAATAAAGAAAGTGTATTCAATCATTGTATTGAAAATGTAAACGTTTATACGCTGGGCTGTATCCTTATCTCATTTAACACTGATTCATTTTACTCTAGCCTCAGGCTCTGCACCTCACATCTCTGTTGAGGGTCACCAGGATGGAGGGATCCGAGTGGTGTGTCAGTCAGCTGGATGGTACCCAGAGCCTGAGGTGCTGTGGAGAGATCTCAGTGGGCAGCCTTTATCTTTATCAACTGAAACAAAATCTGAAGAGGAACATGGTTTCTTTGAAATAAAAAATTCTATCATTATAACAGAAAATTCAAACCAGGATTTGTCCTGTTCTATAAGGAATACCCACCTGAACCAAGGAAAGGAATCAATAACTTTTTATATATCAGGTCAGTTAACACCAAAACCACACGCTGTCATACTCAACAGGGAGAAAAATCAGATTGTTAAATTATACAAAAGTTAAAATATTCCCTCACAAAAAACGACAGTTGAGATAAAGTTAAGGTTGAGAGCACAATTTAGGATAAATGCATTCCAGGGATATTGTAGTTATCCCAGAAACTAGCATTTTGAATGCAGGAAATTCAGGGTGAAGGTTACATTTAAAAGAAATCCAAGTGTATTACTGCAATAGAACTGCCCTGTAGAGACACCGTATATATATATAATTTATAATTGTGATTAAAACATGATGGTTAGTGTTTGTAGTCCCATATTACATTAAACTGATATTTAAAGTCACTTTAGATTTTTTTTCTCATAGGTTCCACAGGAGAGTGTTAAGGTGTAATGGGGGCCCTACTGATAGGTTGGACTTTCTGCATCCTAGTGAACTGGTGGATCAAATACTAGGCTTCTTGCCCCAGTGAAGATGGAGAGGGAGATGTGATACGCTGTGATTTTTTGAACATAGTGGAAATTTGTGACTGATGAATCTCTGCTTATGGTTGGTCAGAAGAAAGGCAGGTCCAAGAAAGTCTGTAGCCCTGGGAATAGTCAGTTGAGCATGTGACACCCTACAAGGTCCCAAGTTTTAATATGAAGTTTGATTTCTCATCCTTTAGCAAACTTCACACCCAGAAAGGGGTTGCCATAACAACAAAATCCTGTGGGCCTGATACAAAGCCCATTAAAGATGTCAGTAGGATTTGGATCAGTTCCTATGGACTCATTTTGAAGATCAGTTCCTATGGCAGTAATTCCTATGCCAGCCGAAGTGAAGAGTATATGGATATTAATCTGCCCTCCTTAATTATTTATTTCCACTCTTAAACCCTCAGATTTTTTTTACTATGAAGTTCCCTGCTTTTACAAAAGTTTTAATTTTATTTCAGTATAAGTTTTCTGTTGATAAATTTAATGATTAACTATAATTTCTCTTTCTACACGTTTTAACTGTATTATTAATTTCATCAACAGAAGGAGGCACTTTCCTATGAGTTGTCTCCTGGGTTGGGTGATGGGTTCAGAAGCCACGGTTATCCATCAAAGTGAAGAATGTTTAAAAGGACAACCAGAATTAAACTATAACCAAACAAACCATAAACAAACCCACTATTAAATATATATACAATTATTCACACACACAGCTGCATGCACAGATACACACAGCATGTTAAATGAACATCAAGATGGCAAAATCTTGGAATCAAATGTTCGGATATAGCAGAATTAAAGTTCCCTGTGCATTCTAAATTTGGTTCCTTTGTATCTATGCATTATGATATAGTTTTTAATACCATGATCACATACTATTGTCCCCTGCCACCAATTGTCACCACTGATCACCACTATTGTCCACTGCCTTACCCATGAGACCAGACTTTCCTTGCCTCGTTCTCTACACATCTTCCAGCTTCTGCAAGAAATGAGGCCAGGGTCCTACAGGCAACAGCCTCCTTCATTGCAAAACCCAGATACATCCCCAGAGCTGGTGTATCCAGTGCACTGAATGAGGCAAGAGTCCTGGGGGAAAAATAGCATTGGGTCATTTAGTTAAAGACTGCTGTAATGCCTGTGCACAAAGGGCCCAATTAAGGTTGCTCTGTCTCTTTGCCCAACCGATCTCAGATGTAACCCCGCACTCCAGCTCCTTCTCAGATGTGACTCCTTTTCCCCGTTCCCCATCCCAGTTCTCTGTTCCCTGTACTGGTTCCCACTCCCAGTCTCCTTCACAGGGAAGTTTCGAGCCACCTTAATAGTAGATGATGTGACCAGCTTCACTTAGAGAGAAAGAGAGAGGGAGGAGGGGAAAGGCGGGTAGGACTGCCAGCACTTTAGATAGAATCGAATGATGTATTAAATACTATCAAAAGTGGGTGAGCAGATTCTCTTTTTAAAATTGATTTCTGCCAGTTTTTATATTGCAGGGAGCAATTTTTCCCACACTTGTTTCACATAAATCCTGATGTGATCTTTTTTCATAGAATAAAAGTATACTGTTTATTATTACAGTTTCCAAACCGTGAGCTTTTTGTTTCAGATTCCTTTTTCCCAAGAATGTCTCCCTGGATGGTGGCTTGGAGTGTGATTCTGGTGATTTTGTTGGTGTTCATCAGCCTTACTCTTATTCTGTTCAAATTAAAAGGTGAAGCTCTAATGGGGGAAAATACAGTGTAATCAGAATGAGATTTTCTTTTTAGAAAAGACAGTTTAGATTTTCTACATGAGAAAGTTACACCAGCTTATGACGTGAATTTAAATTGATTTTGTTAAACCAGAGCAAACCCCTGTGTGGACACTTCAGTTTAGTTTGAACCTGTTCCTCAGCTTAAAAAAAACCCTAAAACTAGGTTTGCACTAGTTTTTAACTAGACTTTCAGTGGGGCCTGATGGAATTAGGTTCCCAACTCCCATTGAAATACAATGTGCTTTGGCTCTTAACTCCCCTACGCTTCTATGCAAATCTCTGTGTTAAGTGGTTTTTGATGTTAAATTCTATGGTATTCAAAAGATTATTGTGGCATTAATGAACAGCTTATTACTGTTGGTGTGGCAGGCTCGATCAGGTGTTTTTTTGTTGTGAACTTGTGAGCAAATCTTCAGCCTTGGGGACGATGGGCTATGTTTTTGTTGTTAGTTTTGGGCTCTACCAAGTATCCGGAAGAGGGGGCTGAACAGGAAACAGGAGAGTTTGCTCATTGTCTTGATCTCAGGTTAGAGTCAATTCTTGAGGAATCAAGTCTTGAAGTTCTCTAGGAAGCAAATATCCACAAGATTGGTGCTATGCCCCAGCTTTTAAACAGATTCTCGGAGGAAGCTTTCAGCCTGCCACAACTCCAAGGGGTCTCATTCTTCCTTCAGAGTAGATCCCACAGCCTCACAACCTTCTTGAATGAGCCTCTGGGCTCCAGCACTTCTGTTTTCACAACAAGAGCTCTGCCCAGCGAGTCCATACTGAGACAGATTACTGAACAGAGGCTTGGATGCTCTTCAGGGACTTAAGTCAGACTTAATATTAAATGTACATGAAATGCAAAATGTTCATAGCCTTAATACTCACAATTAAGGGAATCAGGCTGCCTAAACTATGACCCCGTAAAGATACCAGCCTCCCTTCTTCTTTGTTTGTATGTGGATTATGAAATACCCAGCACAGATGTTTCAGTTCTTTTCTTCCTATGTCATGTGTTATTTCTAGCGATGGTGAGTTCAGGGTGGGATTTGAATGGTAACTGACCTGCTATATAAACTGCCGATTCCTTGTCTTGATTGAGAACCGTGTTTCTGATGCAACAGGACAAGTTTTGGTTTGACTGTTCTTTTACAACAATAGCAGTTTCTGTATCAAACAGGTTGTTATTCCCTCGGGATTTTGTTTCAGAGAGTGATGGTAAATGTCGCCCATTGAGATCTTTCCACAGCACCTCAGGCTCTGGGTACCAACCAGCTGATCGACAAATCACCCGGATCCCTCCATCCTGGTGACCCTCAACAGAGATGAGAGGAGCAGAGCCTAGTCCTAAAGGGAGAAATACAAAAATGTGTTAATTCCATGAGTTAATTTATAAGGCATAAGGGAGGAGGGACAGTTTGTGGATCCCTTCCCCACACTAGAAAGCACTAATTCATGTGGGTAGCCAGTTGAAGGTTAAATAGATACTGAAATCTCTGAAATCCCAATGCTCACGGACACTCAAAATATGTGAAGAAATATTTAAAATAATAGCACTGAGTCAGTCAGAAATATTGTCCTCTCAACACAGAAGCAACTGAGTGCTCAGCACTTTTGGAGATATGACCCCTTCATTTAGATACCTGAATGGGACATGAACTTTTGGAAAATCTGATAGTAAGTGCATTGGATAGATATATTTATTGTAAAAAAATGTAATTGGCTTCATGGTTACAGTGTCAAAGCAGCAAGGGAGAAATATCCATCTTGTCCAAGCGTGGTAAATACATAACTCCCCACCACCACCATCACAATTATACGGAATCAGGAAATAAGAAGGCTGCATCTGATTTTAACTACACCCCTAAGTAACAACCGGTAGTGAACCGATAAGAAGGCCATAATAGTCTGGCAATCCCACTTTAGCCACACATTCTAGAAAAGACTGCAGAGCAACTGGAAGGCCATATTTGTGCACAAGTCCTTTCCCCATTAACTAAAGACCCTTTCTGGAGTCAATCAAGATTGGGCAAGAAAGTGCCTCGGCCATCCTAAAAATGTTTTTTTTAAAGTCAGGAAAATTGTCAGGGAGTCACAGTTGTTGTATTAGGAAAGAATAAATCCTGCAGGCCACACAAAGATAAAACAGACACAAGCCACTGACCTGCTACCCGTAGTTCCAATACGGTTTCTTCATAAAATGTATCATCTTTCACAAAACAGCGGTATTGTCCTTCATCAGAGAGTCTGATACTGAGAATCCTCAAGGCAATGTTTCCATCTGTGAGTCCAGCTTTCAAAAGCTCTGTCTTTTCCCGATACTCTGGCATCTGCCTTTCATCCTGATCCTTCCCATCACGATACAGGTGCACAAAGGAGAAAAACTCAGACCGGAACCATCTCACCTCCATGTTTGCAGCGCTCATCCTGGGGGACAGGTGACAGGGCAACACAGTGTCCTGACCCAGGGTGGCAGTGACAGGTTCAGGGGATCCAATCACTGTGAACTTGGCTGGAAAATGAATTAGAAAAAAAAAAAAAAAAAAGCTCAGAGGAAGGTGGGAATTGGATAGGAAGGAAACATCCAACAGGTTCCATTTCCAAAAAGTTCAGGCAGAGGCAGACACCGGCATGGAAAATTTCAGCCTGAATGTTTCAGGGAGAGCAGTGCTCATGTGCAGTGGGGGTGGGGCTGTGTTATAAGAACACTCAGCCGCAGTGCATGGCCCAGACACACAGCACTGAGAGGGGGCGTGGAGCTGATAACAGACAAGTTTGGCGCATGGCAGAGGCACAGAACATTGGACGGAGTGGGGAGCTGAGAACAGGGCAGTTCAGTGCATGGCACAGGTGCTGACATGGGGTGGGAAGCTGAAGAGGGGTGTGTTCTGTCCATGGCACAGTCACACATCAGAGAAACTGAGGCAGAGAACTGGGAATGGACGTGCTCGGTGTGTGGTTGAGACACGCTTCCTATTCAACAGCCTGTTTTTCTAAGTGCTCTGGAATTCACATGAAACTTGCTGGGCCTCAACAGGACTAAGGGTAGGGTAGGTGGGCCATATCTGGTGTTCTTTCACCATGGTGCTCCTGAGACAAAGCCCTGTTGCTACAGCCAATTCTTGGACTATTATGGGTCAATACATCATATGATCAAGAGACCAAATAACCACACTTAACCAAGTGTGTTGCCTAAAGATAAAACAGTTCACTATGAAAAGGAGACACACACCCCCTCCCTCCGAGAAGCAATTATTATCAGGCAGTGTGCTTATCGTACGCAGAGGGTGTGCTTCAGAAATACACACCCCAAAACCACTTACATTTATATCATGACAAGTGAAACAGCACTTTATACATCACCTACGATCTCGGCCACCACTTCCTTAACACGTTCTTCACCTTCCCTATCTGTGTTTTGGACACCACATTCCAAATCAGGGGGGTGTAGTGATACCTCCATTATATATATAATGCATATTATAGGGCTACCGTGCACATAGTACCTAATAATATGGTGTATGCTACACCTCACGTAGATGTATTCACTAACAGGCCCAATTAAAATGTCACATGATATCAATATATTCTGGTTCTTCTTCTGTTTTGTGCACATGTGAGTCTCAGACGATGCCTCTGATCTTTTTTACATCTGAAACCCACTCATTTAATTTATTGATTTTTTAAATTATTATTTATTATTATTATTAAACTCCTCAATACGTGTCCATCTAACGCTTTGTTAATCCTTGACAGTCTTTTAAAAATACTTGTGTGAATAAAGAGACATTTACACTGCCCCAGAAACAAATAAAATAACCCAGCAGCAACACAATCAGAGCCAAAATTGAATAATGAAGGTGCTGATCTCGCTGTATGGTTAAGTTTACATCCTGTCAGTTGTCCCACTGACTTTGAGTTAAGCATGTTGTTAAGACACTTCAGGGGCCTAAATAAATCGTCCAAGAAACAGCAGACACAGTGCGGATTCCTACCTGATTCCATCTTGTGAACATAAAACGTAAGGAAGAAAATAAAACCAGGGAGAGGGGAGCTGGCTCTGGAGCCATGACAGAAAAAGAGAACCTTCATCTTCACTGTAACTTGATCTAGACAACAGGAAGAAGAAGGGAAGAAAACCTTAACATAGTGAGCATAACCCTCATTAACATTAAATCATTAAAGTCAAACATTAAAGAAAACACGTTAAATAAAAAATGAGTAAATATGTTATTAAGTGAACTTTTCATATTATGGAGTTAGAACAGCCATTCTATTAAAGTTGAAAATATATTTCCTTTATGAGTCTGATTTTGTCCCATCCCTACAAAAAAAGAGAAAGAGAGATTCTTGACTTTTCTTTTTACGCATTTCTCTACTTTCAACATATCACAGGCAAGTGATTCAGTCCCATAACCAGAGCTATTAAATAACAGGGAATACAGAGAAAGATGCTCCACCATACAGTTGGATTTGCATGAGTTTATAACTTACTTTACAAAACAGAAACATATCAAATCTCCCTTTGAATGCATTGAGAGCAGGATCAGGTCCAGTTTTCTTTAATAAAATATAAGAGGAAAGAAATAAATTGTTAAATCCAATAACCAAAATAGGTTGGTGTTAAATTACAATGAAAGGAGAAAATAGATCGTGTGTCATTTTGAATATAGATTCAAAAGCAAAGTTTGTGCTCAGAGTAAGACACATTTATCCTGGGATTATAGGATCATTTTGCCGCACTGGTGCACTGTGGGTCTCCGGCGCACAGGGGCCAATGCTTGCATTTGCGCCCTGCCCCATCGGTGGCAGCGGCAGTGCCCCACGGAGGGAAGGGGGGTCTGTGGGCTTGTTTCCCGCTCTCCCCCACTCCCTCTTCACTGTGGTGCAGTTGGGAGCGGGAGGGGGCAGATGCCCCTGGGCTGCCCAGTGGCAGGGGTGTGTGTGTGTGTGAGACAGGTTCTGCCCTGGAGCCCTGCCCTTGGGTTGGCTGCCTGGCCCTTGCACACTAGGGTCCCCAGGACTCCCTGGGGTCCTTAAACTTCCAAAGCTGGGCTGTGTGTGCAGATCATCATCCCCGGGGCAGCAACTCCCGCCCCCGCCTGAGCAGCCCAGTCTGTGCCAGTGTCACAAGGTGCTTGCTCCAGCCTTTCTAACAGGTGGATGTGAAGGGGGGGGGGCAGATCACGGTGAAATCTGCAGCAGCTTCAGACTAAGCCCAGAGCCTGCGGCTGAGAGCTGCCCTCCAGTGGAGTCAGTGATTGCTTCAAGAGTGAACATTTTAAAAAGTAAAAACAACGAGAGTTTTGTAGCACCTTAAAGACTAACAAATTTCTGCAGGCATCAGCTTTCGTGGGCTTCTGGGTACCTACTACAGGACAGATCCAACAAAGAAAACAACAGAACAGCACTGGTCATCACCTACAGCCCCCAGCTAAAATCTCTCCACCACATCGTTAGGGATCTACAACCTGTCCTAGCAGATGATCCCTCACTTGCTCAAGCCGTGGGAGGCAGACCTATCCTTGCTTACAGACAGGCCCCCAACCTGAAGCAAATACTCACCAGCAACCGTACACCATACAACAAGAACACTAACCCAGGAACCTATCCCTGCAACAAACCCCGTTGCCAGCTCTGCCCGCACACGGACTCCAGTGACACCATCACAGCTCCTAACCACATCAGCCACACCACCAGGAGCTCATTCACCTGCACATCTACTAATGTGATATGTGCCATCATGTGCCAGCAATGCCCCTCTGCCATGTACATTGGCCAAACCGGACTGTCACTGCACACAAGAATCAATGGACACAAATCAGACATAAAAAATGGTAACATCCATAAACCAGTGGGAGAGCACTTCAATCTCCCAGGACACTCTGTAGCTGACTCAAAAGTTGCCAAACTTCTACAACAAACCTTCAAAAACAGACTTCAGCGAGAAACTGCAGAGCTGGAACTGATCTGCAAACTTGACACAGTCAGACTGGGTCTGAACAGGGACTTGGCATGGTTCTCTCATTGCAAGAATTGTCACTGTTCACACATTCTCACCTCCTAATCAACGCTTGTGAATAGGCCTCAACTACCCGAACTGAACTGACTTTGTTAGCACTTGCCCTCCCCATTGTTATGTTTCTTACCCTTAGATGTGTATATATATATATATATATATATATATATATATATATATACACACACACACACCCCTATCTGTGATTTCAACTTCATGCATCTGACGAAGTGGGTTGCAGCCCATGAAAGCTCATGCCCGTAGAAATGTGTCAGTCTTTAAGGTGCTGCAGACTCTGCTGGTTTTGCGGTGCACAGACTAACCCGGCTCCGCTCTGGGACTTTTAAAAAGTGCTGCAGGTTCCCAGCCCTGCCATTGGCTCTGCCACACGCTGCCTTCCTATTGGCTGAGCAACCACCAGACCGGAGGGGTGAGGAGGGGAAAGAGGAGCAAGCAACATCATGCGGGGGCGGGAAGGGGAGGAGGGGCGAGGAGCGTGGCCAGTCCCCTCCCCCCCACGCCCCTGTCTAGCAGTGAACAATTCACCTTGGGGCAGCGATAAATGTCTGCTGAGAATAGCAGAGCGATGCAGAGGCAGATGCATTCAGTTGACAGCAGCTCACCCACCTACTCCTGGGGATCAGCTTCGGGGCAGTGCTGAGATCTGGGGTTTTCTAAACTCCGCACCCATTCCCCTGCAGTGAGTTTACACTGTCCGCGGCTGGGTCCGTTCCGAGGCTGCAGGGTTAATTCTGGTCTGTGTCCTGTGCCGGGCACTGCTGGAAACGGGTCCGCCTCGGCCCCTGCACCGAGATCGGAATCGAAAGTAGAAAAGTCCCAGGACAGAGGCGGGGCTGTCCGTGCCCGTCACATCCTCATTACGCTGCGGGGGGAAGGATCCTCTCTCCAAGCCCCCCCCCCCCGGTGTTTGAGGGCAGCAGGCTCCGCTTTCCACGGCCCGATCTGGCCGGGCCGAGAACTGCTAAACACTGTCACAATGTTCGCTACATTTTCATCTCAGCCCGAATGGAAACTTCCCCTTTCATCGCCGCAGTAACAAACCCCCGTTGTGCTGCTGAGCGGGGGGTGCGGTGACGCCTGGGTCTGTGTCGCTGTCAGGGCTGGAGGTGCGAGCCCAGCCCATCTCTGCTCTCAGAGCAGAGTCTAGCCCGGATCAAGCAGCGTTAGCTGAGTCCCAGCTCGGATGGTCCGTGCGGACACGGGGCTGTCCTGGGCCGAGTCATCACCGCAGGTTCCTGAACCCCTGAATCAAACCTCCAGGTTCTTGCTGCTCCTTTACAAGTGGCAGCGCATTGCTGGGGTCAGACCAAGACAATCCCAGTGCGATGGTTTCACAGGTCCATGTAACTGTCTGCCATCACCTGAACACGACTTGGAAGAGCAGGAAGCCCTGACTGCAGGAATCCAGTTAACAGACACCAAGGTGGGGCAGCTCATCTCTTTCATTGCACCAATTGCTGTTGGGGAGAGAGAGAAGATTTTGACACCGAGCTCTTCAACTGGACCAGTCACAGTAGAGGGGCCATTAACACCACTGCAGCCATAGGACAAAAAGAGGGTTAGTGGGTCACAGCTGGTTGTAATGAGCCATAAATCCCGTGTGTCTGTCAGTCCTTGATTGTTAGTGTCTGGCAGGCTCCATTTACAAAACGCTCCTGCTGGGGCAGAGTTTCCAGCTTCTCCCCATAGCCCCAAACTGTATTTAACTAATTCTGTGTCTCAGTCACCCCCACATCTGCCTGTCTCCAGCCCAGCTAGTAATTCTGCCCCTTGCTCAGCCCCTACATCTGCCCCTCAGCACCATGTCAGTCTGAGCTCTGTGTGTCTGCGACATACCCCAGCTTGCCCCGTCCCAGCGCTGAGCTGAGCCAGCCGGCCTGGTGCCACTGGGCAGGGGTCCAGCCAGTCTGGCCCCACAGAGAACTGACCAGCCCAGCCGGGACTCTGGTACCAGCCTGGCTGGGGGCATTTTCAATGTACAATTGAGACTCGCCCATGTCAGCCTGGTCCCACTTCAGTGTTCTGTGCTTCCTATTCCCTGCCCCCCAGCACTGCCACCAGCCTGTGGCAGGGTCAATGGCACTGGGTGTGTGACCAACATCACAGTCTGAGATATTTTGAACTAACTTGAGAAAAAAAATTGGGGGAAAGTTGTTTCTGTATCAGTTTCCCACCTTTCACCATCAACTCCTGACCGTTTCCCCTCCCTCCCCCCCCCGACCTTGTTCTTGTCCTCCTCTCCCGCCCATGTCACTGAGGGAGACTTTCCCCGGAGAAACTGAAGGATGCCAATTAAGCACGAAAGGTTTCTGTTTGTAATGAACTTTTCCACTTGGTGGTTTTTAACATAAGGAAAATATTTGTCCTTGTTTGGTTTGGCCCATTTGCTTTGATGGCTGTGTTGTGTTGGGGATAGGGGTCTGGTTTCCCTTCTCAGGGGCTCTGCCCTTTGTCACATACTGGGCTTAGAGGTGCTGCTCATGGGTAACTTGAGCAACTGATTGGACTGAAACTGAGTGCAGCAGGGGAGGTAGCTCTGGGTGTGCGTTTCCCCTCTTGGAAACATAGGTTCTTTTATGTCCTCCATTATCGTAAGAGCTGAGTGATACACAAATCTTCAGTGTATTTATCCTCACACCAGCCATGTAAAATAGGGAAATATTCTTAACCCTTTTCACAGGTGGGGGCTGAGGCCAGAGAAATGAAGTGACTTGCCTGAGGCCACACAGCAAGTCTCACAACACAGAGACTATAACCTGGGTCACCAGTCTCAGGTTCACACCCTGACCACTGGACAATCCTTCCTCTGCAGTTACAGCTCCTCCTTATGCAGTTCTAGCCCTTGTGCTTGACTTAGTGTATGTAGCTGTGTTGGGGAAGAGGTGACATTCAATGCACTGTAAACTTGCTGGGGCAGATCTCAGCAGCACTGTGGAGCAATGAAACTTTACACCAGCTGAGGATCTGCCCAGAACTATATTCCCAGTGATAAATAAATAAAAGGTAGACCAGGGGACTTTAAATTTAGGATCCTTCCAGCACAATCATTCAAGCAAATAGAGTCTCAGCCCCTATGAAATTCTGTTGAGGAAGTCATGCAGACACTGCTTTCAATGTCATATGTAAGAAGAAAAATTCCCATCCCCCAGCCAGAATGAGGAAGACGCTTGTGGGTGGTTGTCAGCTGGTCCGGGTCTCGTGCTCAAGGCAAGTGAGGACAGGAGCGACTGAAGAATCCCACCATCAGACTATGCCATAGGTCCATGGTTCAAATCCTCTCCCCCTAGGTCAAAGAGGGGGACTTTGAACCTGGATCCCCCCCATCCCAGGCAAATGGGCTAAAAGCTATAAAGTGGCTAGCAACCCCAAAACCCGCCCCCATGCTGTGTGCAGGCACCTGCTGCGCTAACTCATTCCCACAAGAAACGACTCCAGCAGTGGGTTGACATGCAGAGTAGGCGTTCGGCCCCCAACCCAGGTTTAGGGCATGTCCCTCTCATAGGCATAATAAAACCACCTCCATGAGCAGCAGCAGCTACGTCAGCAGGAGCAGCTCTCACGCCGCCACAGCGCTGTACACAACGACACTTCTCTGGGTGTAACTTATGTTGCTCAGCAGGAGAGGAGCTATTCACACCCCACAGCAACATAAATTACACCAACACACCCTGTAGGTAGACATTACCTTAGGTGCCTATCTTTGAGAGGGGCGGGGTTTAGGACACACCCTGTTGTGTGCATCTCCCAGTGACTAGTTTAGATGGCTCCCCAGCCAGCATGCTGGTTCTTGTGGATTGTGTTTTAAGGCACCTGCCTGTCTCCATTCATCATACAAGGAGACTAGGCGCCTACCTCAGGCTTTGTGGGTCGCAGGGTTGTTCTTGTGATGTTCTAGGAACCCAAAAGTTAGTTACAGTGAAGCTCAGTGTTGCAACGCACAAGTCCCTTTATGGATCCTACATCCAGTCATTAAAATTAGAGGCTCACAGAAGAGCAAGTCACAGCTCTGGCAACAAGTCTTTCCCTTTACATCCCATCGTTTAGCTCATGTTCACCCGAGGTGAAAGGGTTTTTTTTAATGTTTTTTCAGTGTGAAAGCAAAAATGAGGCCGTGATCTCATTGTACAGTCCTAGTGGAGATGAGGCAAGTGATGCTTTCACCTCAGTGTAGCTAATCGAGGTGACCCATAATCCCCGCAACACCCCTCAACCCACAGATTTCTTCTTGACCAGTTACACGGAGGTGAAACCACCACTTGCCTTGTCTACACTCGGATTGTACAATGTGAGAGAGACACCTGCATCCCAGTGTAGAAAACCCCTCAAAGATTGTCTCTTGCAGCAGGTCCCATCCCATGAACACTCCTGTAGGCAACACAGCAATTACTGATAGATGTTCACCTTTCTTCTGCCTATTTTATATTCAAATTATTGGCTAATGATATAAACTCAGTATCTGTGGAAGCAAAGAACAGAGTCAGCACCATGTGTTCAGCCACCTCTCCACAGAGCACAGCTGAGCAATTCCTGGTTTACATGGCTATCGACAGCACAACAGACGGAGCACGGGCTGGATAGTAACGTATCACAGTAGAACCCCAGCTCCCATCATAAGGGCATGTTGGTATATTCCCTGTTGGTGCTGGGGCAACACAATGAAGTAGGGAAGCAAATCCCATGACTCTGCCCCCAACAACTGCAGCTGGATTATTAAAAAAGAATAAATCAGAATGGTCTTTCATGCTTTATTTACCGGATGCGGAGAGTTTCCTACCTTGTATTTCCTGCAGCCTCCTCCATGAGAAGCACCGAGTGAGATCTGTGCTCTGGGGATCTCCAACCAACTACACACACGGCTTCCCCGGCCTCCTCACAGAGCAGATCCAGGGCTTTGTCGTGTCTCTCACACAGATTCACTCCTCCTGGTTTGAAATCCAGGTGTTTGGAACAACTGTCAGCTAGCAAATATAGTGGAAAAATCAGAGAGCCCCTGCCTGGATCCGGGCTCTGCAGCTGGTGCAGCACAAAGGGCCATAGTCCACCTCTGTCCATGTCTCCCAGTGCTGAGTGATGCAGACTCGGCAGAAGTTGTGCCCACACTGTGTGGTCACCGGGTCCATCAGATATTACAGGCAGATGGGACATTTGGTTTCCTCTTGGATTTCCTGTACCGGAGTCGCTGAGGCCATGGCTGCTGGGATCTCTGCTCCTCTGTTCCCTCTGCACAGAAATGGTTTGGCTGATAATGGGAGGGGCGTGTCTCACTGACATCAGCTGGGCAGGTGCAGAATGAGGTGAAGAAAGAGGAGAGGCTGGGAGGAGGAGCAGGAGAAAGATAAGAAAAGAAGGAAGCAGGAACTCCCTAGGCAAGGAACGGGAGCAGCAGGGTGTGAAGAAGCAAAAAGGGAATGAAAGGAAAAGGGGGGAAGGAAACAAACAAACAAGGAAACAAAAGGTTAATCTCAGGGTCTGTCTACACCAGTGGTTCCCAAAAGTGGCCCCAGGGGTCTTTCAAAGTGGCCCGCTGCTCCCCTCCCGCTGGCTGCAGAAGGGAGGTGCTGCCTAAGGACCCAGGCAGAGCACGTTGCCGCGGGGCTACAAGACCAGCACAGGCTCCTTGCTGCACCCAAGAGGACGGGAGATCAGCGCTGCCCTCCCCTGGCTGTAGCAGGGAGCATGGCAAAGCTCTGCTTGGGTCCCTAGGCGCTGGGTCCTGCTGGAGGCAGTGGGAGGGGAGCACTGATCTCCTGTTCCCCTGGCTGCAGAAGGGAGCCACTTGCTTAGGGACCCAGGTGGAGCGCACGGAGCTACAGGACACGTGTAGTTTCCCTGCTGCAGCCAGCGGGGCGGGAGATCAGCAAGGAGGCAGCCTGCTCACTGAACTCCTTCTGTCTGTCTGCAGTGGGGGGAGCAGCCAGGACCCACCGTGCTTGAGGAGAGGGGGCAGGGCTCTACAAATCAGAGCCTTGCGCTTTGGCCCACACTTAGCGCATCACCCACCGTGACATGAATGCCAGGCCATGTGCGTCAGTGTGTGTGACAGTCACTCATCCACACCAGTGCAGCCGTTCCCAGCCTGTTCGAGGGTGTGGAGCTGTAGACCAGCGGTAGTGTCTGCTGGGGCATCGCAGCCCTTCCTCAGGCCCAGGCCCCGAGGAAGGCCACAGCGCCTGTTACCAGGGGAATGTTCTAGTGCCTGCGCACGGGTCTGAGCCCGGCCCTCAGGCAGGGCGGGCAGACAAGTACCTATAGTCTCCAACCCCCACGCAGGGTGAGACAGGTTCGCAGTCTATGGCCTCTGGCCCTCAGGCGGGTCGAGGCAGGCAGGCAGTGGATGTGCTGTCTAGAGCGGCAGGGGAGAGCACTTCCTCCCGGGGCGGTCAGGGAAGGGGGAGGGGGACACAGGCCCACCCGTCTCCACTGCGTCCCAGCCCAGGCCCTAGCAGTGGCACAGCCGTTGCCACTGAATCAGGGGGCTCCAGCCGCAACACGCCGATTGGGGCTAGCCCCCAATTCAGCCGCTGTCTAGCTGGCTGTCCCTGGGTCACTTCCTCCCCCTGGTGCCCAGGTACCTGAGAGTCCTCCGTGTCCTCAGGGTCGCTGGGGTAACTCAGCACATGGCAGTCTCACCAGTCCCTCCTCGTCGAGCAGCGGCAAGTCGGGGAGCTCCTCTGCAGAGGGCAGCTCCTCCAGGTCACAGGGCTCCTGGGATTCTCCAGCGTCAGGCAGCTCCTCCAGGTCCTGGCCAGCCTCAGGGGGTATCTCCCACCCCCAGGGGCCTTGGTCCAGTCCCTGGGGCCAGGCAAGTCTGGCAGTTTCTGGGGCCTCCACCCTGGGAGGCGGTTGCTCAGAGCGGCTGTTCGGCTGGGGTCAGGCCTAAGCCACAGCCAGCAGGAAGGCACATCTGCCTCCGGTTGCAGCCTTTCCCTTTTTGAGCTGAGGGGCCTGCCTTTTATACTTCCTGTTCCTGCAGAAGCTCCGCCCCTCTGTTGCCAGGCAGATTGCCCTGACGGGCCTGGTATTGTCCAGCCTGGGCATTGCGGCCCTTCCTCGGGCCAGGCTCCAAGGAAGGCCACAGCACCTTCCTACAGGACCCTTTTCAACCTCCAAACACTTCGCGGACCACCACATGCTGCTAGTTGATTTTAAACTATATGAAATTACTTTTTTATTTGAAATTGTACGTTTCCTTGGTAAGGATGTTATTATTTTTCTTTTCCGCAGACCCCCTGTGGCAGCCTCGCGGACCGCCAGGGTTCTGCGGTCCACAGGTTGGGAACCGCTGCACGAGTGCTTTGTCTGCGAGTGTGTGACGTACTGTGAGTAATT
>NW_027131762.1:0-28391 GCF_026122565.2 Emydura macquarii macquarii
TCATCTCTTCAAAAACATGTTTTCTCGCACTTGCTTCTTCTTTTAATGTCTCACCATTAGGTTTAGGATTTAACACTTGGTGAGATTAACAGGGGTGGAGATTCGTTGCTCTGGGGTCTCTGTACATTCACAGTGACACACAAGGAAGTTTCCCCCTCTCGGAGAGATTGTCTCTCAGGCTCTCTGCAGACTCAGGCAGCATGTTACACATGGGTCACATTTAGAAGGGTTTCTTTGCAGTTGTGATGGCTGGACACTTGCTTTTATTTTTAAATGAAAGATGAGATGCTATGGAATTTAAATATGCCCGGTAGAGCCACACTGGCACATCCAGCAGGCTGGGCTTTTCAAACTCCTGATTAGAGGATGCCTGGTTCATATAAAAGATGCTGCCTGAAATCAATTATACTATTATATTGCTCCAAATTCAGGGAACTCCAAAAGCAGCAAAGAAATCAATGAAGCCGATACTGTCATTCAACCTAAAAGGTGGAATCGTTTTACAGCCATGGGGTAGAGCGGGGCATTCTCCTTATTTAACAATGTCATGAGCTTTCCATTGCAAGCCTGATTTCTATCGGATCATCGCCATTGCCAGGCTGGTTCAGCTCAGGGTCCATCTATATCTCTGGGCTGCATTAGCTGGAGTGTTGTAAGCAAGACACGAGAAGTGATTCTTCCACTCCACACAGCACTGATAAGCCCTCAGGGGGAGGGCGGCGTCCAGTTCTGGGTCCCAGGCTTCGGCGAAGATGTGGACAGATTGGAGAAAGTCCAGAGGAGAGCAACAAAAATGACAAAAGGCCTAGAAAACATGACCTGCGATTAAAAACATGGGTTTGTTTAGTCTGGAGAAAAGACTGAGTGGGGCCGGGGGACATAATAACACTCTTCAAGCGCGTAGAAGGTTGTTATAAAGAGGGTGATAAATTGTTCTCTTTAACTGCTGAGAACAAGAAGTAATGGGCTTAAATTGCAGCAAAAAGGATTTTGGTTCAACGTTAGGAAAAACGCTCTAACTTTCAAGGTAGTTACGCACCAGAACAAATTACCCAGGGTGGCTGTGGAATCACCGTCACCGGAGGTTTTTAAGAACTGGTCAGACAAACACCTGACAGGGATGGACTAGGTAATATGTAGCCCCATGCCCTGTTGCTTGCCCCTCCAGGCCAGTTCCCTCCTGACCCTCAATAGTTAGAGGTTGTCTTATGCCCTGAAGCAGGAGGGCTTATAGCTCTGCAAGACCCCTTGGGTGTCCTTTAGTATCTTTACTCTGACACCTCCGATTATCCTTAGAGATGCCTCATTCTACTTCGAATCTTACTAAGCTCTTGCCTTCCATAGTCTCTTGTGGCAGTGAGTTCCGCTGATTAATTGTGTGATAAAGTGGTGCCTTATAGCAGGTTTCAATCAGCCACTTTTCCGTGTCATTGGCTGTTCCACTGGCCTCCCCTTGCACTCAGCCCATCCTCCTGGCATGTCTTCTGTGCGGCCCCTCGGCCAGAGGAGAACATCAGGCCTGCATTTCAGGCTGATCACACATGATGGGCTTGGCTTCTCCTCTGACTCTCCCACCCCGTGAAACTCCAGAGGGGTGGGGACTTGCCAACACAGTGAAAATCAGAGTCACTGGCCTCAAAAGGGGTGTGAGGGGTTGTCCAGAGTTGAAGCAGGGACTTTCACAGCTGAAAGCATGAAGAGTTGCAATTTGAGCTGCAGAGCCACGCTGTAGAAGCAGGGCGGGTGATGATTTAGAAGCAGGCATGGGATGATTTAGAGCAGTGCTTCAAGAGGTTCAAGAGTGGTTTAGAGCTTCAGCTTCCAGCCACGGAATCTCATTCGGCCTTTGCCTGTGAGAGTAAAGGGTCTTCTGCTTTCCGAACCTTCTCCTCACGTAGGGACTTACAGACCAACACCTCCCGCACGCCAGGCAAGTGCCATAACCACTGGGTATAAGTGGGGGCACTGGGAACACCACCCCCTCCATTTAATAAATGGTACCTACGGCCCCTAGAGAATCTAGCCCCAAGTTTAATTTTTGGCCTAAACTCTTGGGTGAATTCATGAAGAGTTTTAACGTTTGGCTGACCCCAAACTGTATTTTGTGTGGAGTGCACAATATATTCAGATCACTGCACCGAGCGCTATCCTTTCACCTCTCAGTGTAAGGCAAGTTTTCCCAGCCTCAGATCATTCTTGTTGTTCTTCTCCATTAATGCATTTCATTGTGATCTGTGGTTACGCCCTGTTCTATAATAGCTAGTTACGGACAATGTGATAATGCTGTGCTTTCAAGAGAGTGACGCGTGGAAAACAAATGCCATAGCTGCCCAGTAATGCACTGATTGTCCTCTGAATGACCCATATCTGGTGGTGCTGATTAAGAGTTGCCAGAGATTGACAATGTTCCCCATTCAGTGGTCAGAAGGTCAGAGCCAGCCAGGCTGCAGTCTTATCCCTGCGTGAGTGGGCAGGGCCTGATTCCCCATCGTCAGACACCTTCTGTGATCCTTTACACCTATGCAAAATGCTTCCAAATCACAATGCGGGATACTCACCTTGCGCTAGTATCAAGAACTGTGCAAGGGGCAGGCCTGGGTGAATTTGGCCGATTGCCTTCGACCGGGTGGAGAGGACACATTTATGTGAGAACACATCCCGCTTATCTCTAGGGAAGGAATGATTAAGAACTTTATGAGTTCAATTCCTGGAATGGAACATTTTTTTTTAAGCAAATTCCAGAGCAGCTTGTTCATAAATTAATTATTTCGGGTCCACATAGATCAGTTTTCAAATGTCTTTTTATGGCCTCATCACCATAGTGTTTGACCATCCCACAATCAGGAATGTATTTCTGCTCACGACATCTCTGGGAAGACCGGCTACTTTAGCGGGATGAAATGTTTTGGCCCCAAATGTTTGCTTTTGCTGAAAGTTTTCACCTGATTGACAGAAATTCTTCCATTGCTTCATAACTAAAAAAAAACATTTCATTTCTACTGCTGAAAATGGAAACGTTTTTAGTTTCTGATGAAAACCCCCCAAAAATCATGTCAAAAGGGAAATTTTCCTGTGGGAACATCTGTCTTAAAATGAAAAAATGTGACCAGCTCTGTTCTGCTGTGACTCCAGAGTTCAGAAATGTCTGAATTCAGACCTAATGCAACCACCTCTTCAGCTAAGGAGCTTCCCCTGCTAGTGTGACTGGGCAGTGACCCATGAAGCAATCTTTCCATGTGGCAATCGCAGAGGCCTTCACGCCCGGGAGCTTCAGTTCAACCCTGACCTGTCTCGGTTTATACAGAACAAGTTGCATTTAACTGCCCCATCGTGCTAATGAATGGAAAGACCAGCCAGATAGGACATTTCCCTTCTTTAGTTTGTGTATACGGCTGCCTGGATGGTTCCTGATTATTCTTTAAATCCTTTCACTAAAGAAAGCATTTTAAAAGTTGGGCCTCTTGTGTTTTATGGCAGCTGTGGCGTGGCTGAAGAGACTCACTCAAGAGAGAATCTCTGCTGCACTTGTCACATTTAAAGGCATTTAAAGGCACTGGGGCTGTGCAAGGGCTGGAGGGGGGCATCTGAAGTGGGGACGAGGTGGGGTGTGTTGCAGACACTGGACTCAATGCAGGAGAAGCAGGGCTGTGCGGTGTGAGGTCAGGCAGAGCTGCAAGGGGAACAAACTTATTTCCTGGGCAGGATGTGCTGCCTGAGCGTGTGGTTTCCAGTGCGGCCCCGCTGGAGAGGGCGGGTGTGTGTGGTGGGGTGGGGCCGTTACCAGCAGAAAGCCCCGTTTCCTAGCAGCAGCAGAAGTTGTGGTGAGGTGAGATCTCACATCGGCGGTTGCTCACATCTGCAGTTATTGACTCATTTCCGTTCCAGTGGGTCGGCCTCGCACCAGTGGAACATCTCAGTCGTGTTTCTTGCTGAAAATGGCCCAACCCTGACCCTGAGCCTGACCCTGCTGGGAGAGATCGTCACTTTCAAGGCAGGACAATCAGGGCTGCCAGCTTTGTAATATTTAACCCCCCGCCCCACCTCTTCCTCAAGGGCCTGCCCCGTTCCTGCCCCCAAGGCGCCGCCTCTGCCCCTAACTCCCCTAGCTCCCCACTCCCCATTTGCTCCTCTTCCCCTCTCCCCCATCACGTGCTGCTCTCCCCTTCTTCCCCCGCCTCTGCCCAGGTCCGGGGAGACTCACCTGCAGAGCCGGGGCTGGGAGCTGCAGCCACCTGATGCAGGGAGGAGGCGGCCCCGGCTGAGGAGGGGCTGGTGCAGGTGATGATCCGGCGCCTCCCACCGCTCGCAGTAACTGGACTTGGGGTGTCCGGTCAGTAGATCTGACCAGACACTGCCAGGTCCCCTTTTCGATTGGACTTTCTGGTTGAAAACCGGGCACCTGGCCCCCCTCGGAGGAATCCCACAGCATCCTCTGCTTCCTGCATGGGGCATGTTTGTGTGAGCCTTGTCCTGGGTCTTCGTGGCACACTGCGTCCCATGTGCGGGCCGTGGCAGGCTGAGAGGGAAGAGGAGGCGGGAGCCAGGGCTGAAGGCTTGTGGAGACACCAGCTACCATCCAGTGCACCTAGGAAATCCCAGCTGCAGCCCACAGAACCGCTGCGTCCCATCCTCCAGAACAAAGCCCCGATCCCACGTAACCAACACACAGAGAACACGCAAGGACACAGCGCGAAAAGGGGTTAGAACGGGAATCAAGCTGCCCCCCGGGGATAGTGCGTGTTACTAAGGGGTTTGCCAGGGCTCAGGGTGGGGCTGATTGAACATTTTCCATCAAAACTACTTGGACAGAAAACTGGGTTTTGGATTAAACAAGAATTTTAATGCAAAGACTTGGCTCGCCACAGAGAATTCTGAATTTTCATTGGAAAGCTTTCGGAGTTTTGTAGGGTTTTGTGTTTGGATGAAAAGTCAAATTTGTCCACAGACAATGTAGAGCAAAACAAATTGGTTTTGTTGTTCTTTTCATTGACATTTTCAGTGGAAGACAAAGAAATGCATTTTCCATCCAGCACTAGTTAAGGGGCAGGATTAAAGCGGCTAGAGGAACCTTAATTTCTGAAGTTCTGGGTATCCCAGGAGAAGTGTCCCAATTGTATAGTTCAATGTATATATTTCCTTTCAACTCTGGACATCTGCATTCAATGTCCCAGATTCCCTGTGGGACCTTGGACTCATCAAACCACCTCTGTGTGCCTCAGTTCTGCCATCTTACGACTCCCACCCTTCCTCTGCCTTGTTGATGTAGGGCCTGATCCAAACCCCACTGAAATCAACCCAGAGTTCCCTTCGCTTTACTGGGCTTTGGTTAGGATATTAAACTGCAAACGTTTGGGGGCAGGGAATGTCTCTTGCTGCGTGTCTGTGCAGCGCCCAGCAGAACAGGGCCCTGATCTCAGCTGCTACAATAAAATACACAATAATAATAACAGAGCTAAAGGAAGCACGTTCTCTTGGAGTAAAGACTGAGCGCTAAGGGGACTAGTACACAACGTGGCATTTAATCTTTGCAGTGATATAAGAGGACAGCCTGAAACAGGTGCAGAAAGCAAGAAGTGAAACTGATGCATTCAAAATGATCTTGAAATAATCCAAAAATATCCAGGGTCGCTCAGCAAAGACGTGTTGGTGTGACAGGGTGTACCTGCCCCTCCCGCCAGCTTCCTCAGGGGCAGGTCCCTCCACGTCATGCACGCTGCACACTCCTTGGCAGGAAGCGGGGTAAAAAGCCCAGCAGAGAGGCCCCACGGCGGGGTGGGACAATCGGGGGGAGAGATTCACTCCCGGAGCCCGCCAGAAGGGATCCAGCCCCTGCCACACCCAGAGGGGCCTCAAGACTGCTCTGTTGTCCCGTAAGACTGTTTGGTGAGCCCTGCCACGCTTAGAGAAACTTCAGGGCCATCTTGCTGCCCAGAGCTACTGTTTTGGAGCCTGGCCACGCCCAGAGACGCTCCAGGACGGCCACCCACTCAGCCCAGGGGGATTGCTGGGTGACACCACACCAGAGGAGCTTTCAAACAGGGGCGTGATAGGCAACGCACGACACTTCGGGGTCTGCACGGGACGGGGGTTGCACCAACCCCCCTGACCTGCTTCGGGAGAGCCCCAAGCACCGTCGGTCACAGTTGGCCATATCAGGAATCCACACTAGTGTTTTATCTCTACTGGGGACCAGAAAGCCAATGGCTAAGAAAAGATCTGACGAATAATAACAACCCCTCGGGGTAGATATCACTCAGCGAGACTTTTAAAAATGTTTGACAAGTCAATCAACACCTGAACAGTCATCTCATCTATTTCAAGGAATTCATTATCATCGCCCTTCCCTGGGCTAGAGATCCCCTTGTCTAACGCAGCCCTGCAGGGATGTAGGGCAGAGAGAAATGTCCCTCCACCCCCTGGCAGACCTCCTGTTACACAAGTTCTGGAGCAGCTGGGTGGGGAGTGGGCAAGGAGAGGTGGCAGACAGCACCGCACATGGGGGAGCAGGTCTAGCTGCTGTTTGAGAGGCAGGGTTGCCAACTCTCTCCCAATACGTGCTGTGTTTCTGAAAGCCCCAGCTCCTGGAGTCACGGGAATTAGGTGAAAATCCCAGCTCTGTTTTGTAAATAACGTAAGTTTCTAGTTTCTTTCTTTGTGGAGAAAAACTTGAAAAATTTGACCCAAGTGTGACCTGAAGGGTTTCTCCCCCTCCCTCAGTCTGTCTTGCTGACACACAAGAAGGGAAAGTCTCTGCCCCAGAGGGCTTACAATGTAAGGGCTGCTCTGAAGCCCATTGAAATCAGGACTGGCTCCCTCTCACTTTAATGGGCTTTGGCTTTAGATAGTAAACTGTTCAGGGCAGGGACTGTCTCCTATTAGGTGTAGATGCAACACCCGGCACAATGGGCCCTGAGCTCAGCTACCTAACTCAGAGAACAGGAATACAGAGCTAAATGAGGCTTACCCAGGAATAAAGACAGAGCAAAATGAGGAAGATATCATGCAGCCTCTGCAGTGAGCTACGCGTGCATTACAAGCACTTCTCTAAACAGGCTGAGCGGACAGGAAGCAAGAGCAATACACGCCTAGATCTCGTGATAGCCCCTGGATATGAACAAAGCAGCAAACATGACACTTTGTGTTACTCAGGCAGGAAACTGACACTTCTAAACTCTGAACAACATTTAGTCTTAGGTGCTACAGTCCATGGAAAAAATGTAAGCAGAAGGCGTTAGGGTGGGAGGGATCAGCTGTTAGAAATAAAAACACCCCATGCTGAAGATAGCCCCTTGCAGTTTCTCTTCCCCACTGCAATCAGTAAAAAATGGCTTGCAAAGTCAGATAACTGCACAGGGATTTCATCTGCTTTGATCATCCCTGCCCCAGCTGAGATCATGGCCCCATTGTGCCTGGCGCTGCACAGATGCAGGAGTTGCAGGTGTAATTTCCAGCTCAGATAGCCATACCTGTGCCAGCTGTGATCAAGCTCATGCCCTAAAAACAGCAGTGGGAGCCACGGCTGCACGGATGGCAGGACAGGTTAGCCACACCGAGGACAATCCCATCTGAAAAGACAGGTACATAGTGGGGCTCGGCAGCCCATCTGGGCGACTGCGACTACACGGCTATTTTTAGCACACTGGCTCCATCAGAGCTAGTGCGGGTCTGAACACCAAGCTGGGACTGACCCCCCAGCCCCAGTGCAGACGTACCCACAGAGAGACAGTCACTGCCTCTGAAAGAGCGCACACTAGAGAGTGAACACGCTGGTTTTCATGACATCTGGCTTTAATTACGCTGATCTCATCTTCGTGACACGTAATACTGCCTTGAACTCCCCCTGCATGTGTCGTCTGCCAGGGAGAACTCGGTACTCACATTCCAGGGCCATCAAACTGGGCCCTAAGAGATAAGAGAGTCAGAAAACAGGTGTGTTAGGAGCCGTGTAAGTCCAAAGATACCTGGAGGGGAAATCCCGCCTGTGGGTTTCTCTGTTGATCCTGATGAGAGGCTGAGCCAGTCATCGGTGTCTGTGGGGGACTGTAAAGACATTCACTTCTGATTGTACAAGTTCACTTATGCACAGATGACTCTGAACTATGGCTTGGTTTTCACTGAGGAATGAAGTGCGGTGTTACACACAATCGCTCTGGCTGGTAAACCCTCATCTGAAGACACCTACACTGAGCAATTGTGTCTGATTCTGGCTGTTCAATCTAAGCCCTGGTCTACGCGACAAACTCACCTCGGTGTCACTATCTCGCTCAGGGGTGTGAAAACCCCACACCCTTGAGCCACATACTTCTGCTGACCTGACCCCTGGTGCAGACAGCACTATACTGATGAGAGGGCTTCTCCCGTCGCCATAGCTACCGCCTCTCGGGGAGAGGGAGTACCACACAATGGGAGAAGCCCTCCCGTCAGTGCAGGTCGCGTCTTCACTAAGCGTTAGAGCAGCACAGCTGCACTGGTGCAGCGCTGTTAGTGTAGACAAGCCCTAAGTGCAAACAAGGCGTCGCAGCTCCACAGGGTTTTGTTCTGCCCTGACCTTCCTCCAGCCCCTGTGGCAGCACACCGAGGACGTGCCAGGGCCTGAGCGGAGCTTTGTACCAGGGTGGGCCACGCGGCCCCACAGCTCCGAGACGGGGGCTCCCAGCTCCAGCAGCCCTGGTGTCTGCCCGTGTGCTCTCAACGGGCTGCGAAGGAGTTCAGACTCCTGTGGGGTCTGCTGTCCCTCCAGGAGCCCTGCACCCGTGAGCGTTGTCAGCGACAGAGGCCGCCTCTGCAAAACAAGGCAGCATTTCTTAGTGCCCCTGGAATACGGCATCTGAGAGTCCTTCGGTCAGCACGGGAAAGCCAGACCTAAGCAGAGTCTACATTGGCCAAAGCAGCTGCCCCAATATTCTGTGACCTCCTGGGATCCATCCCCTCCATCGTGCTCTGCCTCTCTGACACTCAACATGGATTTTTATTTACACTTCCAAGTCCTTTTCTTGTAAACTAATGAAGTATATTTAGGCTTGGCAGAATTTGATTCTTATTTATTTATAATTTTGAGGGGTAATATCGATGCTTATTTTTTAGCATTTTTTTCTATTTTTATCCTCTTCAATTTTCACAGCTGAGGAAAATGATAGGTTTCTTTATTTTATTTTCATTTATGAACTTTTTTATTATTTATATTGATTTACATTTTCACAGTTGTGGGGTCTGACAAGAAGGGGTCAGACAATAACTAGTTAATGATTGTAGATGTTAAGATTAAAAAAGAAGATGTTTTATAACCGTTAAAACAAAACCTGTCATCATATGTCAAAATTTAAGCTTAAATCAAACTTTAATAAGTTCTCAAGCACATTTTTCTTTCTTTGTGTGTGCCTGGTGAAATCCACATTTCCTAGAATCATAGAAGATGAGGGTTGGAAGGGACCTCTAGAGGTATCTAGTCCCACCACCTGCTCAAAGCAGGGCCAACCCCAACCAAACCATCCCAGCCAGGGCTTTGTCAAGCTGCACCTTAAAAACCCCTAAGGATGGAGATTCCACCACCTCCCTAGGTAACCCATTTAACATTTACCGATAAACATCTAATCTTTCCAGCTCTAAATATATGTAAAATCTTATCTCCCTCGGAAACAAAGGGTTAATGTGCACACCCCCTGCTCCAGGGATGTGAACACAGACGGCTCCTCCTGGTGGTGATGAAGGTGAATCTGTTCATTGCACAGACATGACCAAGTGCAAACTCCCACAGAGAAATTACACGAGGGAAAGAATCCCCACGTCCATGCAGCCATGACCTTACAGGGACCAGTGCAGGGCTATCCCCATTGTATCTCGTTCTGAGTGATTCATCCAGCCTGAGCCGTGAGCCAGGAAAAATTTAAATAGCTGCCAATGTGTACACAAGTGAGCAGACCCAGTGACTGCAAGTTGTGCATAAAGTTACACACGGGCGTGTGTGCCCGGGTTCAGAGCCATGGTTTGCAATGTCCCGAGTGATGGGTCTCTCCAGCCTTCCCTTGGGCACTCCCCGGCTGGACAGGAAGGTTTTTGCCCACTAATATTTAGTTTAGTTCCTTCCCTGCCTTATTCCAGCCCATCTCCCCCTGGTTGTCCCCACAGAATAAATACGGCCCAGATTTTCTGGAGCTACTGGTGATTTTGGCTCCCACAGTTCCCAGGTGCCCAGCTGAAGTTGCTTTGAAATGGGTGGATGTGCAAAGGGCGGATGTTTGGCACTTTCTAACCCTTTAAGGTGTCGCAAACTGGGTCCCTCAAATCACCGATCACTTTGGAAAAGCTCAGCCCAAGTCCCTGCTAGGTCAGACGGCTAATGGCGCCAGCTATCCCACTCCAGCGCAGGGACATCCCAGCCAGCAAACAGCCCCAGGGCCCAGGCCTCTCACCGCCATCCCTCAGGCTTGGCTGGATGGTGCCATCGGCGTCCCACTGGCCGCCCAGAAAGCTAAGCCACAAGTATTTGAAGGCCTGGGGAAGCCACAAAGTGTGTCCGGAGTTATAACAGTGAATGCTAAAATGTCGAAGCGTTCGGGCAGGGATCTAACCCTCCTGCTCTGGGGCATGAGCCCCATCCTCTAACTCAGGGGTCTTCCACCTTTTTTAGAATCTGCACCCTCTGGTCTCAAGGTTTCACCTGAAGTACCCTTCATGGTTTTCACTCTACCTGACGTTACCACGGTTGCAATAAATGGCCTAAAATTAACACCTTTTCTTCGTGTATTTAAAATACATAATTTACATCACAACAGAACTGACACTGTGACCCTAGGACAGAATTCCAGACAGTCGTTCTTAAAGCTCTTCATTACAACTTTGGATGCACAGATATTCTGTGCTGTATTGGCTGGCGTCAGTCCCTGATTATTACTAATCTTGGACTATTCCTGGCTCAGACAGCCTGGAGATGTACCCCCAGTTGAAAACCTCTGCTCTAACTGACAGGAGGCAGGAAGGACCTTTCCCAGTGGGCAGATTATTTCATGTCTGCCTTGTGCAATGTTAACGAACCTTCCTGTGGAGGGGCTGGTTCAGTCCTTGGTGGAGACGGGATACCGGGGTAGATGGGCCCCTGGGCTGATCCAGTCTGGCAAGTCCTGTGTTCTTGTCTCTGTTGGTGTCAGCCAGGATTATGGCCCCATTGTGCTGGGTGTTGTACATACATGAAGTTAACAGACAGTTCCTACCCTAAACAGTTTACCATTTCAATATCATAAGAGGGGTGTTAACTAGAGATGATCAAAATGTGTCAACTGCAAAGTTTTTCTCCCCTTGAGCGCCTAGACAATGCGGTTTCACCAAAATTTTAGGTCATTCTTTTCTTAGTTCCTTTGTTCATACGACCTGTGACTTTTGCCCAAAGGTTAAGCACAGGAGAGTGATCACTTCCCCTGCCCTCCTCTTTGTCAGCTTCCCAGCAGCATTTGCTTGCTCTGATACTTGACAATTCCCAGGTGGAGACAGGAGAGATTTCCACTGGCTTCATTAAACTAGCGGGTGTATCATCAGTCGGTATTACTGAGTTATTTTCATCAGGAATTCTTCGAGACATTTGCTGTTCTTAGAATTTTTTCATTTCCCCCACACTCTTTTAGAGCTGTTTAGGTCTCTTTTACATTCAGTTAATAATATACGGGCCTCTTGCATCTTCATCTCCGTCAAATCCTTCATTTCCAGTTTTCCACAGGGGTTGTATATTGTATAGTCTGAAAGATGGAGATTTATTTTGCATTGAAATTTCAGTAGCATTATACTGCACATTTACTGTCCTCACCTAAGTTTTCAAGACAATGGAGGTTTTCCTTAAGGAATGTACAAACTCCCCCTCCCCTCCCTACCTCTGTCTTGCCTGGAAATGCCAGACCCTGGGATTCTGAAATCTAGTTTTCCTATTAACCATATTTCTTGTATGCAAACGATATCTGGGTTAGTGGCCTTATCCAGGATATATTTCTTTAGTTCCTGTCCATCTCCTATCAGACTCATCCCAACAGTAACTAGTTAGTAGCGTTCTATTTATCCCCCTGTATTTCCTTCACTTAAAATGCATGCAATTGTTCTACGGATAAGTTGCTAACACACAGGGACATTTCCTGCCGTTTTACCTAGTGTTTTCATTTTCTGGTTTTTCCTCCTCCCTCCACCTGTGATTTGCAGTTTGTTACTTCAATCGTAAAAGCTGTAAACTTCTGTCCATTCAGAATATGTATTTTGCTATTTTCCCATCTCCTATGTCTCACTCATTGTATCCTTTGATTTAGTCTGTTGTGTGTTTCTTTCTCTCTCTCTCTTACTGTGTTTCCTTTTCTCTTCCCCTTTTTATCTTAGACGCAGCCTAGTCATTTGCACAAATAACAGGTTATTTGTAACAGGGTTTTTTTGGATCCCTCTTGCTTGCCTGGCTGCTCTGCCCCTCTACATGCTGCACTCGCTCTGCTTACCTCCACAGTCGCTGCCCTTTAATTCTGTCCCTTCCACACCATTGGCACAGGCATGTTCCCCTCCAGATTTACTGCATCTAATTTTCCCTTTACATATATTTGCATCTATAGCACCTGCCTGAGGATGGGGTATATGGTTTTTCCCCAAAAAATATGGTATCCTCTTGTTAGCCTGTCTAGACAGTTTTCTCCCTTAAATGCACCTCACACAACTGGTTTTCCCCTCTTGCTAACTGACTGCTTAAAATATAACACCTTCTCCCACCCGCCTTGCTTTACTTCGTCTTTAGTCATGTCAGGCAAAACCCCCTAGACAAACCCTCTGCTCTCCATCAGCTACTCAGGCAGTTGGCTGCTCACTGTCAGTTTTCCTGGCATTTTAATAGTTCCTCCCACTGGTTCCTGGCTCTGACATGCAGGTAAGAGATGATCTCCTCCTTGGAGCTTTCTAGCTCTTTCCCCATCTCCCCCACTTCACTCTGCCCCTTTCAGGAGGTTTATATCCCCTGTCAGCACAGCCTGGACCAGCCATTGCACTGGAACACTTGAGTCTTTCCTGCTTTTCTGCTGTTTCTTCTGCTCGCTCTGGCACCGCCACCCTTGTCTTGTTCCTGCCCTGGGAGCAGCTTTCTCCTCCTCTCCTTCATTACTGCCTAGCCTGGTGTCAGCAGCCTGCATGAGATCATCTACCCCACAAGGACAGCCCAGGTGCTGGTATGAGCCTGGCCCCAGCATTCTCAGCCGGCTCCCTTGGGTCCAAACTGCTGCTTTTTAGCTGTTTAGCTTCCTCCTCGGCAGCTGAGCCCCTGGCTACCATCACTAGTCACCTGATCAGTCTCAGCTGAGACACAGCTGATGAGTCACAGGTAAAACTGGCCCTGACCCCCCCCCCTTAAAGAGCCACCCACTGGGTGCTAGATCTGCATTGCCATAGGGGGACAGAGACATATAGGGAGACTCAGTTGTTGCCTTGATGTTTCTTCCTAAAACCTCAATTGGAGATTGGCCCTGATGACATAGGGCACAGGCCTTTCAAATTCTCCCCCTCCCCACCCACCAACCCTTTCTAATGTAAGAGCTCAAACACTGAGTGTAAAACCTTGCCTCTACTGAATTAAATGGCAAAACTCCCATTCAATTCACTGGGAGCAGATTTTTTTCACCCTGAGACTTTTTCCCTCAGGTTTCACTTTGAGAGTCTGCAGTAGCAATGCCACAGCAAGAGAACAGGCCGATTATCTCGAGTCATCAGCCAGCACAGAAAATCAGCTCTGTTCAACAGCGCAAGTGTACGCACAGCTCATTGCGTTACCTGCATCTCCCGCAGCCCTGACATTATTAGTGGATAAAACACATCCCACCTACTTGGTGAAAGGTGATATCTTTGGATGTGGGCGTGACCATGTTATTTACAGGCACAGCTTTTGACAGACAAGTATATAATGTGCAAGGGACAAAAACGGAACAAGCAATACAGCCCTCTGTTGGTGACAGTGAAGGCTGACATTTCAACTGAACAAGGAAATAAAGAACTTTTCCAAAAATCTTAATTCTTATACAAACCATCTGGCCCCATCCATCGCTATCGTCATCCCGCTAAAGTCAGCAGAGTTACAGCAAGGAAGAATTTATATCTAGCTGTGTGAAAAACTTACACCATGAACTGCAAGACCTAGTAACCTCTGTGTTGACTTATAAATCCCGCCCAACCATAAATCAATGGCTCTGAACTTTTCCAGATGACTTTCAGGAGTCTGATTTGTCTTGGGTACCCCCCAAGCTACACCTCACTTAAAAACTACTTGCTGACAAAATCAGGCATAAAACTACAAAAGTGTCACAGCCACTGTTACTGAACCAGCTGCTTATTTCCTCATTTTTACCCTATAATGATCAAATAAACCAATTGGAATATAAATATTGTACTTCTGTTTCCGTGTATGGTCTATAGAACTGTATAAACAAGTCATTGTCTGTATGAAATTTTAGTCTGGGCTGACTTGGCTGGTGCTTTTTATGGAGCCTTGCTGTAAAACTAGGCAAACATCTAGATGAGCTGATGTACCCCCTGGCAGACTCTGCGTACCCTCAGGGGTACGTGTACCTCTGGTTGAGAGCCACTGACACAGAGATCAGGGGAACTGCAAGTTGGGAGCCTGAAGCTCTTCTTGTGGGTAAATATATTGATGATAATACCAAACTGATTCTTTATTTCTGAATTATACTGGGTGGGGGGGGTCCCACTGGGTTAAAGACACAGGATAAAACCATGTGAGTCTCATCTTTTCGGCTGAATTAAAACTATGCAGCTGTGGTCAGCAGAGGGACTTCAGCGCAGTCACTTCCGTTTCAATGGGGGACAGGTAGCGGCAGACAGCGCTTTGTGAGCGGCTCTTGATCCTGCTGCTTGCTCCCTGACTTGATTTCCAGCGCTCGGGTTTCTAGCCTTCCAGGCATGAACGCTGCCAGACTCGCTTGTCTCCTGTGAGTGGGAGCAGGGCTGGTGGCCGGTGAGGGAAGGGTCGGTTGCAGGTGTGTGGCTGGAGTCGTTCTTCAGTGGAGCTATTTCTACTGTTATCACAGGGTGATTATCACAGGCTGGGCATGGTCCTGCCTGAGCAATTTCTATGTATTGTATTTTAATTATGGTAAAACACCTGCAGCTTGGCTTGGATCTTCTGTACACTAAAAGAAACAGTAACAAACAAACACTCTCTTGGGAATCCAAAGCTCAGTCTCATCATTATTACAGGATCCGCCTTCTGATCTCCTGTCCACTGCAAGTCTCACACCTCGGCCCCTCTCAGAGGCGTGTGTGCTTCTGCTCCAGCAGGAGGGCGGCTCGGCCCCACACCCGCTCCCCTGGTAGTGCCATTGCTGCTCTCCATACAGGACGAGGAGGGTGACACGGGTCCGGACGCGCGGCCCCAGAGAGGCAGCCTGGGTGCCCTTCCCCAGCTGGGAACAAAGGTAGTGACTGAAACCCCCCTCCCCTCCCCTGATCTCCTTATCCATGGGGTGCGGGTCCCAGCAGCAGGGTCAGGGCTGGCATTCCTGCCCCAGGAAGGGTCCGGGGGAGGGCGGGGGTTGCATGGAGTTGGGTGTTACTGGACAAGAAACAGCTCAGAGTGGCTCCCAGCCCCCCTGCTCTAGCCCCCCCAACCCTGGATAAAACCCATACATCTTGGAGCCCAGCCTGCCTGCTCTAACCACTAAACCCCACTAAACCCGAATCTGACCCTGTCTAGAGAGCTCAGATTTTTTTACACCGTGCCCCTCACTCAGGCATCAGGGCAGCTGATCCCTCTAGTGGGGGCGTCCGCTGCCGGGTGAGAGCTTTCGTGACAGCGCCAACCTCCGCTACAGCAGAAAGAGGAAATTCTGGCCGGAGCCTCTGACCATTACCCCATCAACAACACAGCTCTCAGCTTCCTGTGTGATATCACAACCCAGCCCAACACCTCCACCCCCACAGCTCCCACCCACGCCATTTCCACCTCCTCTCACTCAGGGACGATGGAGGACGAGGAGGGCTACATGGGACTGAACCTGCGGACCAAGAAGGGCGGCTCGGGTGGTCCGTCCCCAGCCGGGACCCAAGGTAGGGATTTCAGCCCCTTGTCCTCCCTGTGGTCTCCATGTCCCAGAAGCTGGGTCAGAGCAGGGGCTGGCATCCCGACGGGCAAATTGTGTTATGGGGTGGATTAGTGCCATAGATGGAGGTAAACAGCATGGGGGGTCCTGCAGCCTCCGATCACGTGAGAGAGGGAGCGCGCCCCTCTGGAAGCCAAAAAGGTGGGTCAAATAGGGGAAACTGAGGCATGGAACAGGGAAAAGCCTTTGATGAGGACATACCAACTAGACCCCACTCCTTTTCAAGAGCTGGGAATTGAACCCAGGAGTCCTGGCTCCCTGCTCTACACTATTAATCCTCACTCGCTTCTGAGAGTTGGGGCTAGAACCCAGGAGTCCTGACTTCCAGCCCTCCTGCTCCAACCTACTAGATCTCATTTCCTGCCCGTATCTGGTAATAGAAACCAAGTGGGGTGTGCGGGAACTGCAGAGCAATGGGGCTTGGGATTCATGGAACACAGCCCTGCTCTCAGAGCAATTGTTTCAGGCTCTCTGCAGACCCAGGCAGCGTCGCTGCGTCAGTAACACGCGGGTCACATTTTCCCCAGCCATGAGGGCTAAAAACTGTTATACTTGTAACAGAAAAGACGAGCAGGATCTTATTCAGGGCGACAAGGCAACAGGCCCCGTTTATTGTACATGTAAGAATAGCAAAAAGCCGTCACATTCACACACACATTCCTAAAGTTCTGCACGCTGGTGTGATATAATTACCAGTCCTTTTATGTGTTGTTCAAGCCAGCCTAGTGGCCAGCAAGTTTGGGCATAAGGAAGGAGCCAGGCCTCTATCAGACGTGAATCCGAGGCTCCAAGGTGACAATTGCAGAACGAGACCCAAAGTTTCCAGTTTTCACCCATCTTTGATACTTGCTGCTCTCATGTCAGTCTATGGGCCTGGCTGTGTCCTGCTGCCCCTGGGTTCAGTGTAGCTGTTAATCACCAGCTAATTGCAGGCATGACTGTTCTCTTAGTTCTGTGCTTTCCTTCTTCCCAGGGTGGATCCTTCTGTACTTTAGGGTCCTTTATTTGCAGGTTAGGGTCATTGATAAGTATTCTTCAGCCTTCAGGGTTAGGATGGGGCAGTCGGTGTCTACACTCCCCTTTCTGGTGGCAGAGCAGTTTAGGTTGGTGTGTTTTCGTGCCCTGCACATACATTCCTGACTCACACACAGAGAATTCATCCAGATAATTTTAGGTCCCATACTACAAGTTTCAGGAAAGCGCTCACTTCAAGAAACTGACACGATGGAGTCCACTCATGCCCCACTAACAGCGCTGTGCCATTGTCAGAACAGGAAAGGGAAAATTTCTCTCTACCTCCATCTCACTTGTACACTAATATCTACAGCTCCTGGGGGTGGCTCACATCCTCCCCCTTTAGCCCCTTCAGTTCCAATGTACTGAGTGGGTCACCCCTTAGAGAATTGTCTCCGGGCGACACACCGACAGGCATTCTGAGCTTGTGCTTTCAGTTTAAGATACGATTTTCTCATCCAGCAGCACATTATCACAAGGCATAAACAGCTGAATAGTAAAACGATCAGCAATGGGTGGCAGATGATGGATCAGATCCCTCTGGCTGTGGGTGCCCATCCCATGAGGGCATTTAGAAAGAAGCCTATTGGTCTTGCTTTGTTGTTGTTTAAACAGGGATCACGTCACGTCCACCAGAGCATCAGGGAGGGGTGCAGAGTCAGGCAGAGGTTGAGCAGAATTCTCCTCCCCTCCTGGCTTAGTTCTGCTACAGCTGCACAGGCCTGCAGAAAGGCCGACTGATTTGGCTGCTGCTAGCAACAGATATGCTCATCCACATTTCCCCACACAGTTCCCTGCCTTGGAAGGTCACTTTTTATAGAAGGGCCTTCACATACCTGCCCTCACCTTTCGTCTGGATGCGCCCGAGCTGTGATCCGAGGAAAGCGCAAGGCTCTCACCTGAGACCCGGCAAATGATCTTCTAGGTATCGCACGCTCAGCAACCAGCCCGGCAACTGACGAGCATCATTTCCCGTGGAGAGAGGGGTGACAGGTTCAGCATATTCCCTTCCAGGACAGAGCGAGGGTCGCAGTAGCCACTGGCTCCTCTGGCAGGGAATGTTCCCAAATTTTGCACCGGATCCAGCATCCCATGAGCTGCTAAAGAGAACCTCTGTTATTTGGAACCCCAAAATCACTACCATGGGACACAAAGCCAAATCCAAGATCCCCATTTCAGTGGGGAGCCATTGTAACAATACCTCCCACCACTCGTCTCTTAGATCCTGGCCAGTTCTTGCAAATACCCACTTTGACATTCTGAGGCACAATAACCAGGACTCTGCGCCCTTCCTGTCTGGCTGTGCAGCTGGTTCTGCACGTTAGGATGGACAAGCGACATTTGTAAACCAGTCAAACTCATTGCAAGTGGCCCAGGTTTCACAGCAGAATAAAAAGCGTTCACCACTTTTAACTGAGTGTATCTAGCTTCAGGCACTTGACATTCAAAATCACATCCCTACTTGCTACAATACGACAAAAACATCTGTTTCCACGAGGATTCTAATCTACTTGATGTGTGTCGCTAACAGGAAGCAGAGAACACCAGCTTCTGAGACACACACAGTGATCACCTGCGTACCCAAACAGTTATTAGTGGCAAAAGAGTTAACAGCACAGTGGCATTTGTCTTCTGCGGTTTCCAAACACACATCCTGTGGCTGGAATCATTCATACTGAATTTCACTTTTTCTTTTTAAACAGGCTTCCAATTTGACTGGGTTTGTTTGTTTGTTTCCTGGTCATCTTTTACCAGCCACAACACAAAGACCCTGATCTTTTTTACCTGACTCCTCGCTATAGGTGCTTCAAGATCTTCCATACATTCCTGACTTACACACAGAGAATTTATCCAGATAATTTAAGATTCAATAGTACAAGTTTCAGGAAAGCACTTCTTTCAAGAAACTAACAAGATGGAGTCCACTCATGCCACACTAAACAGTGCTAGGGCATTATCATAACAGTAAAGGAACAATTTCTCTCTACCTCTATCTCACTTATACACTAGAACAAGGAATCTACAGCTCCTGGGGATGGCTCAAAAAATGGCCTTGCTCTTTTAAATAAAAGGTCAGACTCTGGTACAATCACCTGACTCCAGGAGCTGGGGCCTGAGGCCAGGATTTAGAGCAGCTGGGCCTGAATCCAGCCCGGCTCTGCTTGTGTTTCATTACAGGTTCCCGTCAGTGGCCTCGCTGGCCTCAGGTCGCGCTAGGGATCGGGAATATCATCCTGGCACTGGCTGTGCTATCGCTGGCGGTGTGCGGTGAGTCGCCAAAGGCTGTATCTTTATCCATCCAGGTGCGTCTGTCTGCAGCGTGGAGGCTACAGTGGGGGTGGGACAGCCAGGGCCATTGAGAGGTGGCAAATTTAAAACTGATGCTCATTCACACCAGACCCAATTAGCCTGCGGAACTCACTGCCACTAGCTCTCATTGGGGCCATGAGTTTAGTAGGGCTCAGCGTAGGATCAGGACACTTACACAGGGAACGAGAAGAGACAGAGGGTTAGAAAGCAACCAAGAGCTTTGGCAAGGGCTATAAACTCTCCTGCTTCAGTGCATCAATCAACCGCTAACGGCTGGGCAGGGAGGGTCCTAGTCTGGGTCTTGCTAGTTCCTCGGAAGCAGCTGGGGCTGTCTGCCCTTGGAGGTGGGATACCAGGTTAGATTGGGCCCCAGGTCTGATCCAGTCGGGCAACCCCGATGCAGCCAGTTCGGGGGGTGTTTGATGCTGAGAATGGGTGCCAACACTGGCTGGGTTTGCAAAGGGGCCCAAGGGATTTAGGCACCTGATTCCCAGTGACTTTCAATGCTAGACATTTTTTTAGAACGTGCCCCTGTGGAGCTGCCCCGAAGCCCATTAGAGTCAGAGGAGAGGAGGCTGAACGGGCTTCGGGCCAGGCCCGGTGTCTCTGTAGGACACTGCTGGTGCTTTTACCCAGCAAACCCCGTAACATCGACCGGTCGCTCTCACTCAAACCGACGCTGCTTTGCAGTTTCCAAGCTGGCGTCCGAGAAGGGACAGACCCCGGCAGCCCCCGATAGCCACGGAGCTGGGAGCGGAGACACATCGACACCCCCTGGGAGCGGAGCCACCTGCACAGCAGAATGCAGCGCCTGCCTGCAACGCATCCGATCCCAGCTGATGCAAAGTCTGTGCCACCCGGCCCAGCCCGGCCCAGCAGGTAACCCCGGCTCGTGTGTCTCTGAGCCGCCCTCCGCCCCGGGAGCTGCCCGTGGAAACCCAGCTGCCGTCCCAGGCCAGGGGGCTGGTGCAGATGTAAGCGGGGGAATGTGGGGAACTTCCCTTGCTTGGACACTGCCCCGGTAGAGTTGGCTAGCAAAAGGATCTGAGTCCCTGCTCCCACTCTCTTTACCCAGAGGCCCCACCTGACCTCGAGGGCTCCCCTCCCGCTCCCCTGTGTGGTGGGGTGCCTGTAACCCCGACAAGGCTGGGCCCAGGATTCCTGGGGTTCAACCCCCAATCTTGCCGTGGTCCCTTAGGGCAGGGCTAGGGTGTCCCCACTCCGGGGCACTAACTCCGCACTGGGCGCTTCCCTGAGCCACTGATCAGTGCACACACTGCAAAGCAACACAATGTGTTACACACACAGCAACCAAATCAAGTATACAATAAGAGGAGAAGGGTGAAAGGCAAACCCCCAGCACTGCCCCTGGCCCGGGGCACCACACACAGGGTCTGTGGGGTGCACAGTCTGTCACACGTCGCAGGTCCACTGTCCAGGCCCTGGCTGCGCTGGAGGGATGCAGAGTCAGCCCCTGCTCTGCCAGGAGCCGCACACTCCCAGAGTCCCCTTCGCTCTGCCCAGCTGCTCACCACACCCGGCTCCAGACGGCTCCTGCCCCAGCTCGCTCTGCTCCATGCAGCTGTGCTTGGCTCCGGGATGCCCCCTGCTCTGCTGCTGGGGGTCGGCTCAGCTCGGCTCCATTCAGCTTTTCTGTGCTCCTCTTCCAGCTGCTGCTGCTTTGTCCTTAGCCCCCATCAGTTCTGCCCCAGCCATGCAGCTGCAGCTCACACCGAGGGCTGGGCTTCCCGCACCCTCCTGGCTCCCTCATTGGCCTGCCCGCCCTGTCAATCAGGCTGACCTGAGCTGGCCTCTCTCCACTGGCCCTGGGGGCTGTGTCTGTCCCAGGGTGCTGCTTCCTCCAGAGATGCCAACCCAAAAAACCTGCTAAGTTTCAATAAGGGGCTAATAGACCCTTTACACAGGGCAGGGACACGCCGCCCCCTGCTGGCTGCACCCACCTACCCCAGCCCCGCTCGGTGCCCGTCTGTCACTGCAGCCACCTCGGCTGGGGCTGGGCGTGGGCTGGACCCAGACCGTGTGGGGCAGCGACATCTAGTGGCCGTGCCAGGTACACACAAGTGGGGACCCCACAGGCGGGTTTTGAAATAATCCAGCACCGGGATGGCCCTGTTTGCAGAGCGGCGTCGGGTCCCAGAGGAGAGACTGTGTCATGGACTCAGCATCCCTCGTCCACCCCCTGACAGCCCTGGGGTCCCACTTCCTCTGCTGGGCTCCCCAGCCCCCACCTCCCCTTCCCTTCCCCCCCCCCCCCCATAACCAGCTAGATTTCCACTAACACGTCTTCCGTTGTCCTAGCCCCTTCTAGGCCACTCTGGTGTGTAAAGTGGCTTTGCAATGGATGCAGACACCCCAGGAGACTCCCAGCTACACAGATTATGTGAAGCTGGGATAAGGGTCCTGCACCCACCCTGCTCCCAGCCCCCTGTGTAGGGGGCAGATTGGGGGTGTGGCTAGAGTGCAGTGCACTATGGGTATTCTCTGCTTCCCAGGGCTCACAAGGCAGCAATGGATAAGGCAGAGCAGCCCCGAGGCTGCTCTAACTGACAGCAGGAGCCAGGCAGGGGCCTGCACAGCCCCAGATTTCAGGCAGCACAAAGGGGATTTAAACCCATTTTACCCCCATCCCCTGCCCCAGCCGCAGGAAGGGGGTGGCTGGGACCGAGGCCCGGGGCGCTCAGAGCATTAGTGACGCTTCTCTCTCTCCAGGGGACTCCGGGTGCAAACTCTGCCCCACGGACTGGCGGCTGCGCGGGGACAAGTGCTACTGGGTCTCCAGAGACAGTAACACATGGAGCGAGAGCCGCGCCGACTGCTCAGCGAGGGGCTCTCAGCTGCTGGTGATCCGGGACCGGGAGGAGCTGGTAAAGGGGCGATAACATCCCGCTGGAGCTGCCCCTGCAGGGATGGGCCCTGGGAACAGAGGCCAAGGGGCTCATTCAGATACATTTTAGGGCTTGGATTTTCACAGCTGCCTAGGGTGTTTGGACACGCCCTTCCCATTAATTGTTAATAACAGGGTGTCCTAACCCATTAGGCAGCTTCGACACACCCAGCCTACAGCACTAGCCCCGGGATCTGGGGGGTGGCAGCTTTAAGCCATCGTTAGCCTCCCCATTCTGTGTGTGCCAAACACAGCTCAGCTGGAACGCAGGAGCTGGGTGTGAGCGAGCGAGGTATGTAAAGGGAGGGATGGACAGACAGCTGTCTACGGGGATTGCCAGACGGACACGACAGCCTGTAGTTGTGGGGCTGACGTAGATGCAGACTCGGATGTGCAAGACCAGAGCGTTACACTCACCAGCTGCCTGTCGCACGCTCACTGCAGGAGTTCCTGAAGGACCTGACCCAACGCACAAGTGAGTTCTGGGTCGGACTGTCCGTCCCCTCCCCGCAGAAGGCCTGGGCCTGGCTGGACGGCTCCCGGCTGGATCTCACCCGGTGAGCGATTCCTTGAGTCAAACACTTTCCCTGCCCTCTGCGGGCGGAAGGGGCCGGGGGAGGTTTGGGGGAAGGTCGGGGTCCCAGCGGGAGCCGGGCTCAGTGTCAGATGATGCTGGGACCCAGGAGGGGTGATGGGGAGCCCGGCTGAGAGGGGGCTGGGCGGGAGCAGACAGGGCCGTGGGGCAGGGAGAGATTTGTGCGTCCCCCAGTGCAGAGGTGGTGGCTGGATCCCTGGGGCCAGGCCGGGACAAAGGGTCCAGGCCAGAGCCCTGGGGATCCCCCGGCGCGTGGGGCAGGGGAGGAGGGGAGAACAGAGCAGCCAGGGAGGCAGGAGGGGACTGGTCGGGGGCAGCATCTGCACAGCCCAGTGGAAGACGTGGAGCAGGACGGGGGGATGGGCAGGGTCTAGCGCAGCAGGAGGATGAGGATGGAGCAGATCCCTGGGATCTGGGCAGGGAGAGGCCGTTACAGACCCCGGCCAGGCCCCTGACAGTGGTGGAGAGGGGGCAGCCCCCCAGGGCAGAGCTGGAGAGGCCGGCCGTGGATCCTGGTAGAGCAGGGAAGAGCCGCCAGTGACTGAGTGTGATCGACCCACCCGCGCTGACAGGGGCCCTCTGCTTTGTCCCGCAGGTTCCCGGGGCTAGGCCAGGCTGAAGAGAACAGCTGTGGGACGCTGAAGGGGAATCAGATTCGTTCGGACAGCTGCAGCTCTGCATTGCAGTGGATTTGCCAGCGAGACGCCGTCCTGCTCTGAGCAGGGTATGGCAGCGACCTCAGGGGGCTGCACCGTTAGCCCCATTTCACCCCTGGGAAACCGAGATACAGAAACTGACTGGCCCAGGAGTCCTGGCCCCCCATCCCACCTCCGCCTATAGAACAATGACTCCAATTGCAGGGGCTGCAGAGGCAGGGGTGGGGCTGTCAGGAATAAGGCTCTGCACAGTCAGGGGGAAATTTATCCCAGCTCCCGGCACTGGGAGAATGAAAACTGCCCCAAGCCCCGTTTGTGTAAAATCAGCTTAGATCCAGTGACTACAGTGGAGCTACAGCTGATTTTACCTGGCTGGGGAGCTGGGCTTCCACCTGAATTTCACCCGATTCATTTCCTGTCTCCTCTGTCAGGTGCCACTCTCAGCTCTCTTCCACGGCCCGTCCATTGCTCCTCTCCAGTCTGCCCGGACGGGTCGTTAACTCCTGACACTAATGATGGCATCTCAGCTTCACCCACTCAGGCACCAGCTTCAGAGGTTTCTACCTTGATCTACAATCTATCCTAGCGGATGACCCGTCTCTCGCTCAGGCCGTGGGAGGCAGACCTATCCTTGTTTACAGACAGCCCCCCCACCTGAAGCAAATACTCACCAGCAACCACACACCCTACAAGAACGCCAATCCAAGAACCTATCCCTGCAACAAACCCCGCTCTGCCCACACATCGACTCTAGTGACACCATCACAGGTCCTAACCACATCAGTCACACCACCAGGAGCTCATTCACCTGCACATCCACTAATGTAACATATGCCAGCATGTGCCAGCAATGCCCCTCTGCCATGTACATTGGCCAAACTGGACTGTCACTGCGAAAAGGATAAATGGACACAAAACTGACATAACAAATGGGAACATCCATAAACCAGTGGGAGGCACTTCAATCTCCCAGGACACTCTGTAGCTGACTGGAAAGTTGCCCGTACTTCTACACAACAACTTCAAAACCAGACTTCAAAGAGAAACTGCAGAGCTGAAACTGATCTGCAAACCTGACACAGTCAGACTGGGTCTGAACCATTCCAAGTCCCTAGTATCTCATCGCAAGAAGTAATTGTCACTGTTCACACAATCTCACCTCCTAATCAATGGTTGTGAAAAGGCCTCAGCTACTCTAACTGAATGAACCTTCCTTTCATCCACCTCCCCTTTGTTGTTACTTCCCTTGGATATGTGTGAATGTATATATATATATATATGTCTATGTGATTTCTATTCCTTACATCTGACAAAGTGGGTTACAGCCCACGAAAGCTTATGCCTGCAGAAATTAAATGTGTTAGTCTTTAAAGTGCTACAGAACTCTCCTTGTTTTTACCTTGAAGCGCTGTGCACTTACCGCCTCCTTAGAGGATCTTTACCGAGATCAGTGCCTCCTCCCCGAACCTTTCCATACGTGTCACTTGATGATCTGGGGGGAACTGTCTCGGCCAGAGAAGCAGTTGGGATGGCCAGTGGCAGTGAAGGAAGCACCACGGAGAGGGCTGGGGTCTAATGAACATCCTGGATCTTGGTGGCCCTGAAGCCCTGGAGGAGATGGACTCGGAAAGCTGGAGGGCAGCCTCATGAGGTCCCCGAGTTCGGGCTCCAGCCTGAGCCCCAACATCTACAGCCCAAGATCGGACCAGCCCCGGGCTTAACTGTAGTGTAGACACACCCATCGTGCTTCAGTTTCCCCATCTGGGAAATGGAGATAATGATTCTGACCTCAGTTTGTGAAGTGCTTGGGGATCTCCTGCTGAAACGCACCAGAACAGAGCTAGGGATTATTATCACACCGCCATTAAACAGTTCTGTAAAACCAGGCCAAAGCTGAGTGTGTTTATTCTTGATGGGCCACAGTGGAGATAGACCCCTGGCTTGGGATTCAGGCCCCCGGGCTTTAATCCTGGCTCTGATCTATCATGTGACTTTTCACCAGGCACTAGCCCCCTCTGTGCCTCAGTTTCCCCCCCCCCCCCCATTGTCTGTCTTGTCTATTTAGACTGTGAACTCCTAGAGGCAGGGACTGTCTCTCGCTGTGGGTCTGTGCAGCGCCCGGCCCAACAAGGCCCTGATCTCGGCTGGAGCCGCTAACCACTGCTGTCATACGAATAATCTTTTTAGCTCCCTGATGCTGAGCAGGGTGGTTGGGGCTTGTGAGTGCAACTGTTCACACTGCGTCTAATCAGGAATTGTTCCCGGGGATGGCGCACAGCCAGACAGAGAACAGCCCAGCTGTGTCATCTCTCTCACCCACACTGCAGTAGCTCAGGAGACACACCTTCTTTCCCAGGTAGGAGACATCAGTGCTGAACCCTGCCTGTTATAGACAGAGACCAGGAAAAACCCTTTTCCTACTTAGTGCCCTTCTCTTACAGGTCATGACAGAAAAAGGAGAGTGACGCACACATTAGCCTCAGCTCATTAGTCCTCGCCTGTGTGGAGCGGCGCTCACATCTTTGTTGATAGGATACAGCTTCTGCCTCAGTTTCCCCTCTGGGTTGGGAGCTGCCATTCCCATGAGGACTTAAAGTTTACAAAATAAAAGTTTCCTTTCCCACAGCTGGTTTATTTATTATAATGTGTATTTATTATAGATATATTATATTTATTTACTCGTCCACGGACGAAAGCGCGCACGCACGTGTCTATGCTAGCATGGTCCAGCAATCCCCTCCTGTCTATGGTGTCTCTTCATGCTGAAAAACAGCCCATCTTGCCTTATAGCAGGACTTTGTGAGTCCTTCCCCAAGGCTCCAGGGGTTCCCACCTTCAGTCCATGGCTGCAGGGGCCCATGGCACGTCCAGACACCCCTGGCAGATCACCGGTGTCTAGCCACACAGCCCTTGTCCGGTTCCTGCTCGTGGCCTTGGACAGGAGGGACGCTGCAAGGTCGGCTGCTCCCCTTCCAGTATCCAAGTCAAAAGTTCTCTCTGATCCCGAGCGAGCTGTTACACCTGCTTCCTCTCCCAGCAGGCCTTGCTGTCAGCCTGTCCCACCACGCTGCTCCTGCACCTGCCTGTGCTGTGGTATGCAGAGCGTACGGCCCATCTGTCCCATTGTCGGGGGCTGTGTGATCACCAAGGGTGAATTCAGGCCGGGGGTAGCTGCATTTCGGCAGGAAAAGGAACATGGACGAGGGCACAGCGGGAAAATAAGTACAAAGGCCGTGGATGGATTTTAAGCAGCAGGCTCCAAATGTTATGAAACCGAAACGCAGGGCTGCCCGCAGCCTGGGAGAGTCACGGTGCCAGAGACTCCCAGGAGAGGAGATATCGGCTGTTCCTTCCGCCAGCATCTCTCTTCCTTGCTGCTGGGCCTGTCCCACTCCTCGTCTGCACTATCAAGCTCCCCACCTCGCTGAGGCAGCTTTGGAGAGCCCCGTAATAAGGCCAACGCCCGCCTCAGCCAGGTTACAGTCACTTTGCTTTGCCTTCCGTTTTCTCTGCGCATTTGCTGCAGATCCAGCGTCCTTCCCTGGAGCAGCTGGAACTGACAATATCGTGGCTTATAAAAGCACATTCTTCTCTTCCCAGTATTGGAAACCTGCAACAGCAACAAAGACATAATTTAAAAACCCACACAGCCATTAGAGCAGCTTCACCGAGCAGTGAGAATCCAGCCCGAGCAAGTCACTCAAGGTGGCCCAGCAAATCTCCGGCAGAGCTAGGAACTAAACCCAAATTCCCCAGTCACAGCCCAGGGCCTTAACCCCAGGGCCACTCTTCTGTTTGAAACGGGAGCTGCTTCATTCACTGAGTTAACAGAACTGAGAGGGACTCACCAGTTGTTGAATTCGGTGCCGTTGGTCCATTTCCAGGGCTGGCCCGGATCCCTCCGGAGGCCGATCCAGTAGCCGTCGGGGCCTCTATAGCGCATCACAAAATCCTGTGTTACCAAAGTAAAAATAACTGTGCATTACACACCATGGCAGGTGGGCACCGGATTCTCTGAGCTGCTACGCAGGGTGCTGGGCAGGTGGTCAGGGCTGGGAATTCTACACCAAGAAATGACAACCCAGACTCACAGACAACACCCACCTGCTCCATGAACTACAGGGAAATCAGTCCAGGTGTGGACATCATGCTAAGACTAGTCTGTTGTCTTTAGTAGAGCTGGAGGGAGATTTTCCATTGAAATATTTCTGGGACAAAAAGGGTGTTTTCTGCAAAAATGAATTTTTCCAATTTTTCCAAAGGTAAGTGTTGATTTTGCAATTTTCCACCAAGCAGTGATTGTGTTTCAGGTCAGTTCAACATTTGCCTGTAGCCAGCTGAGCTAGCAGGGTACCTCAGAGGAGCTGTAGTTTGGGTGCCTCCTACCTCCATTTTCCTCCATGAGCTAGGTTCCGCCAGACTCCATCTCCTATAATGCACCATGGTTTCCCTACTGGCTAAGCCACTGCTCTGCATCATGGGAAATGTAGTCAAACGAGGGATCCTGGTACACAGAAGAGAATGGGGGCACAAGGCACACAAACTACAACTCCCATGAGGAACCACAGCTGTTGGGCAATGTTGAACCACGCTGAAACAAAATGTTTTGATCTGTGAATGTCAAAAGAAATTGGTTTGATCAAATGTGAAAACCAGATATTTTCACACATTTTTGGAACTGAATGGAATGCTAAAAGTTGAATTTCAGCTTCTTCTCCTGATTAATATTTTGACATTCATTTTATCCTGAATTTCACAGAGGATGGAAATTCTGATTTTTAAACAGCTCTAGTAAT